>NC_057804.1:467498696-467753279 GCF_018294505.1 Triticum aestivum
GGCACGGAACGAGGAGAAGGAGGCACTGATTCATGGCACCTATGGATTGTGGTTGGCACGGAACGATGCGAGAGATGGTAAGAGAATAGCGTCCCCTCATGAGGTGCTGGACCGGGTTTCTGCTTCCATGTCGCATTGGAGAGAGGCTCATGTTGCGCCGATGCGGCCAACGACGACGAGGACGGTTCCGAGATGGGAAGTGCCTGAGGAAGAGTGGGTCAAGGCTAATGCGGATGGAGCTTTGGCGAAACAGCGGGGTAAAGGTGGTGGTGGGGCAGTCCTGCGTGACCACAATGGTGGTTTCGTGGCAGCGGCCTGCTATTTCTTCCCTAAATGTGAGGATCCAGAACGGGCTGAGGTTTTGGCTTGTCCGAAGCTAATCCAGACGGAGAGGAAGCGGAACATAGAAAAGATTCATGTGGAGCTCGACAGCCAGGCTATGGTGAAGAACTTGTCGTCCGTTGGCCCATGGGTTGAGGAAATTAAGACCTTGCTGCGGGAATTCATGGACTTCAAAGTGGTATGGGCTCAACGCTCGGCAAATTCGGTCGCTCGTAAGTTGGCTAGGGTTTGGGGTTGGGGAAGAACGCTGTCAGGTGTGGGTTGGTGTGCCGCTTGAGTTCATTCTTGATGTTGTATCTGATGATATTCCGCTTTATGTTTAAATAAAATGATTGTGCTTTCAAAAAAAACACCAAGCTAGCAATCTGGAACACAACTGCCGCCATTGCTTGTTCTATCCGTCTCGACGCAGAGGCGTTCTCTCCGCTGCTATTTTACCTGGGCGCGGCTGAGGTTTTTGGGCGCGGTCGTCCAACACCCCAACCAAAAACTACACTGATCCAAGCAAAGCCTTTTTTTTTCTGAACTGTCCTGCAGCAATTCGTCAGCTGAAAAACAATTGGCGGCCAACTGGAGTTATACGTGACAAGCAGCTAGCATGGTTCAGCTGTTCGAACTGCAGCAACAAACAACATTTGAATGCAAAAGCACACAACATTGCACCCACTCAGATACAGTGCAGAGGAACACTTTCAAAAAGAGTACCGAGTTACTACCCCCACATCCCCCGCTTCTATTTGTTAGATCAAAAGTTATTGAAATCCATCAATTCCATACCCACCAAGCTCTACAAGTTACATTCTTGACCAGCAAGCAAGACCTTCTCTCTCATAAGTTACCATCGAACGCAACTCTACACGGCCGCCCCCGAGTCCTCGATCCTATAGCATCTAGAAAGTGCAAAAGCAAAGTGTGGACGAAACAGCATGAGGCCAACCAAGCTGCACCAACAGTAATCTTCAACCAAACTTTAAAAAGAACACGGTCCTCTCAAGGAACATGATCAGTACTAGAACAAGCATATAGCTGCTTTAATGCCCATTTTCACGGGCCTCCTCTTCCTCCGCATCCTCGAAACGCTGGTCATTGATTTGAAGCTGCGGGTATAAATAACACCGATATTAGTTGGATGCCAATCACTGGCACAAAGATAGTTATAGGCTCATCTTTACGAGAAAGGCGTTTTGGAGGCCGAGCTCCATGGAGGCCTTTATTTTTAAAAAATTCAAATTCAAACTTTTATGGTTCAAAAAATTCTGAAAAAAAATATGCGTGTATGTAACGATGTAACTCACATGTGTGTAAAAATTCATGATGAAATACCTTGAGTTGCGACCTGTACAAAAAAGACAAATCCATGGCCTGGGAGGATGAATAGTATCATGTGTTAAACAGCCCCATATTTGTCTTTTTTGCACAGCCCTCATTTCAATGTATTTTGAACTGAAAATTTACACACATGTGTATTATGCCTTCATGTATATCTGTGATTTTTTTCAGAATTTTTTGAAATGTAAAAATACGAATTTCAATGAAATTTCAAATCTGAATCTGGAGGCCTCACTGGAGCCCGAGCTCCAAAAGGGATTTCCGCATCTTTACTCTTATACAAAACTCTGGAGTAGGTGGCAGTATGTTCACCCAGATTACCTATTAAGTTGTCAGCAAATCAATTGCCACAATTATCATACATTCTTAGTAGACAGATGTACCACGATTTTTTCATTTTAGTTGATTCAATTAATCTATATCTCAAGATAATTTTTATTTGCGCCAAGGACTAAGATGAACCATAAACAACTCATGCAATAATTTTTTTTTGTAGCAATGCAAGTATTTTTCGACTTCCATAGCAACACAGGTATTTGGCTAGTAATTTCATAGAACTGATGTGGATCATACAATATATGCCGGTCTTCCCAATCAACAACGAACTATAGTTCCATATAAACAAGTGATTCTAATTAAACACAAGTGCTCAGAACCATGTAACTTGAGCTTTATATAATTATGCTACTAATTGTCTTCGCAACCAACTAAACTGAGATATAGCACTGTAATGCGGACCATGGTCAACTGTTGGTTTATTTATATACTCGTCTGAAATATTGGCCATTAAAAACATAACAGTATCAATCCAGTCAAAGCATACCTCAAGTACTGAAGAACTGAGGCCATCTCCACCATTTTGACCTATCGGGGTGGGAATAAAAAACTCAGGGTCGATTCCTGCATGAAAGGTAAGAGAAGTCAGAGCTATGCTCAGACAATAGACGAAAATGTACATAAAATGTACTGTGAAAACTTACCATCAACCATGTGTTCATCTTCATCACCATGAATCCAACCACCATTGGTCATACCCTCACCATCTTCATTTTCTTCTGGAGTTTGAAAGAACACACACATTTTAGTACAGTTCTTCTGAACATCGATTTTCAAGTATTAACTGCAGTTCAAATTACTTACCAGCAGTAGGATCAGGGTTCAGCTCAGCACAATGGCAGAAGGCATCAAAAAGTGAATCTACTGAACTTCTGTCAAGGATATCAAGCATGAATTTTTAACGAGAAGGTGAACGCTGCTTTTATAATTCAGCAAAAATGTACAGGGAGTTAAATAAAGTGTCGAGCCTACAAGTTATTCTCCTGGGGCACTATGGCATTCAGTTACAAGAATAGTGTTTGCCTGCTCGAGTGATTTGAACTGAATGAAGTTATCCAAAGAAACATCCAAGATTTAGTGTTAGTTGGGCTTGCTAGTGTATGTCGGGTGATGCTTATTTTAAAAGCTGTTGTGGAGCTAATTATGTTATCTAATGCTCGTTCCTCATATTCACACTGCATTTTCTGTTATCCGGAACATACATATAACAGTTTGCAGCTTAGTTCAGAAAAAAAAATACCAAACACCAAAATATCAAAACCAATGAGATTGTCATAACCACTCCATTGCAAAACAGAGCTCTTATTATTAATTTGCACCTGCATGATGCACCTAGGAACTGATTATCTTGCATAACTGCTTTCAAAATTATAAGAGATTTATCTATATGACTTGTTCACTACATAGTTTTATCTATATTACTACTTGGTTACATTCATGTCTTGATTTCCCAAAAATAGGAAATGATGGAAACAAAATCAGAATGCAGTGCTCCTCATCAATGCAAATGAACTTAAAACATAACTGTCAAACTTCAGTGGCAAAAACAGAAAGATTTGAATTCCATATTTCTGCTCTACAACTAATTGCTTAACTTGACAAGTCATTAGAAAAATAGAAAATCAAAGCGTCACTGTTACAGTAAACAGTGGAAAAACGAAAATTCACTGCAAAGAAAAAAATGGGCAGCCTAAAGCTGTCCACTGGTTTTTATATTAAGAATGAAATCAGAAGAAAATGGCATTGTTGCAAGATAAAAGCATCAGCCATAATGGGCAAAAATATATAAAAATTTTAGAAGGATACGTTGGGCAGCATCTGCCAGTATAATACGCATCTCAGAGATTTTTGGTAGCTGTGAGTCACCATTTGCTTCAGAGTCAAAATCACCATCCTCTTCATCAGAGTCAGCTTCGGCTTCAATCTATAAACATAAGAGGGGAATCACACATTAGAGCAAATAACGCTCAAACAAAGGAGATTATTGCTAGCTAGCCACTGAACATGGCCACAAAGAGCAAATTCAGAACAGACCAAAAGTCAGTATAAATGTAGTAACAAACTTAGGTTTTTACCAACACTAGATTTATTTTGCATACAGACAAAACTAGTTTTCTTTTCAAAACTTCAATCATCCACACGCTAGGGCTGATGCAAGTCCTAAGACACTAGCAGCAGAATAACAAACGGGCTGCAAATGGCAAAGTGAATGAGAGATAACACAGGTCACTGCTAACTATCAAGAAAAGAGACACAAAGGCTGCAAATAGCAAAGTCAACGAGATATAACACAGGTCACTGCTAGCTATCAAGAGAAGAGACACAAAGGCTGCAAATAGCAAAGTCAATGAGAGATAACACAGGTCACTGCTGGCTATCGAGAAGAGACACAAAGGCTGCATCCAGCGGTCCATGTGCATATTGCAGAGAGTAAATCCTAGTAAAGAACCGTGTGATGTGGAATTTAGTCCACTCGAACCACAGAACTATACGAGCTTGGCTACGTTTTAAGTAACTGATTTGATCAACCACAGGATTCAGCCCAATCAGATATCTCATGTTTAACATCCCACTGAACCAAGTGACATTCCAAAGGCATAATGGTGCCAAACAATGCTTTATGTTACATCTAGATATGTTACTATAATTATCAAATATCAAAACAAATATGCTGCATGAGCACAAATCTTACACTAAATGACTTATCTTCCACATTAAATTGCGCACAACCCAAATCTCCTTGTTCCTCCAAGCTACATGGCACTAATATAAAAGAAACGGCAACAGAAAGCTTTGTATGCTCAAATGATCCTCCTGGCATGGGTGTTGTGTGCTGAGACGAACTAACAATACAACCACTAAAACAAACTACAGCAAAAAAATACCAACAGAACATCAGGACCAGAAGACTGAACCAGGTCAGTGCAAGTACAGCCCCAACTTCAAACAGGCCACAAATGTTAAAACATGAAATGCAACTGATCAACTGTTTTCCAAATTAGTCACCAATACCACAAAATTCAAACGGGTGGGTTGTACCCTCAATCACCTGAGTGTAGAGGCACGGCGAGGGGTACGCCTCCGGGTCGCGCGACACTGCGTGGAGCGTGATGTCCAGGAAGTCCACCGCGTATCCTTTGCCCTTCTCCGCCTCGCTGAGCCAAATCACCCTCCTGGGAACAGAAACGCAGACGGGCAAGAAAAGTAAGGTGTCGGAAGAGACGGCCGCGGTGCGGCTGGAGGGCGCGAAATCCATCAGCTCGCTCTCTACCTGGTGGTGATGAAGAGGGTTCCCGGGGGCTCCGGCGCGCGGCTGCCGAGGGCGACCGAGGCGGCGCGCTCCACGCACATGAGCTCCTCGCCGGCGGCGTCGTCGAGGCGGGGCGTGCCGTCTCCGGCGACGTCGGTGAAGCGTTTGAGCCCTGGCGCCATGGGGACGGTGGCGGGGATGAAAGCAGGGAGCTAGGGTTTCGGGCCTTTGGAGCGTGCGAGATTTGGGGATTCTTTCGTTTCGAGAGGGTTTAGCGGTTGCTCCAGTGGAAGACAGCTTTGTATGCTGACTGCGCCATACGCGGGTCTCCTACGCATAAACTCTGCGGGCAAGTAGCAGTAGCATGGCCCAAGCAGTCCGTTATAAAGGCCCGCAGAACGGACCAGAATGCAGTTTCCGAATTTTACTTGCAAGACATCACTCCTTGTTAAAAACTTTGCAAACATCAAATTTTGTTTGTCTCAAAAAAAAACCAAATTTTGCAAACATCAAATTTTCTAAGGATCCGTAATGAATTTTGAAAAAACAAATCATTACACATAATTATGCTTGCAAAAACCAAAAAAAAAATCATTACACAGAATCTGCATTACCTTTGTACTACCTTCGTCCTGGTTTATTAGTCCCCTTTGTAATTTGTGCTAAATTTTGGCCAAAGATTTGACTGATAAAATGTTAGTGCATGTCAACAAAAATTATGTCGTTGGATTCGTATTTGAACATAGTTTTCAGTGATATAATATTAATGATATGCATGAACATTTTGTTAATTAAATTTGTGATCAAAATTTGTCACAGATTACAATAAAGACCAATAAACCAGGACGGAGGTAGTACCTTGTCAAGCGTTACACATGAATATAGCCGCATCAGATCCATACACACAAACTACATATGATAAAAAAAGCTACATATGATCAAATGAACTCATCATCTCAATATGCTAAAAGACAAGTATTGGATCAAGCCTCGAGCATGCATTTCTATTTTTGTGATCAAAGATCACATTGAATCCATAAATATGTCAATACTATCAAAAGGGTATGGCGTTGAGATGTTGAGTTCATTTGTCAAGTGCTCAAACTCCAAAAGCCTTAGACAAATTATACTTTCAAAAGGGTATGACGATGAGATGTTGAGTTCATTGCTCAAATGCTGAAACTCCAAAAGCCTTAGACGAATTCCCAAAATTTCACTATATCACAAACCAAATGTTCAACTCAGACTCAACGAACCCTAGACTTCCGGTCTCACCAATTCGACCATTCGATCTCACTGAACAACTCTTGCCAATCTTCTGTTGCCTACTAAAATTTGTTTGGAATGTACGACAGTCTCAGTCGGTGATATTGAAGTTTGGAAAGTGCTTAGGTGATCACAACTAGGAGCCACTGAACAGTTTCATCCGGAGTCACCGAAGTGTCTTAAATTTGAATCTTCTGTATTGTTCGATCTGACTAAGTGTTTCAGTCCATCTCACCAAGATGTGCTAAAAGGTGAGCGACGATCATATTTTTTTGTTGCCTATATATACCTCCACCCGCTTCGACATTGCCTCTCGAAGCAAACACATTACACATCCATATTGCTGAGAGAGAGTTCTCACTCCTTGTGTTGATTTCAAAGGGATTCCACTCCAAAGATTAATTCTTTATTTCCAGTCATCTCATTATTTTCCACCCAGATCCTCTTATACCAAAAAGCCAAAATATGTGAGAGAGCGTTCGACTGTTGAGGAGATTATCATTTGAAGTACAAGAGTAAGGAGTTTATCATCAGCAAACACCATCTATTACCGTTTAAAGGGTGATGCTTCCTAGTTTGGATAGGTGTGCTTGAGAGTCTCGAAGTCGTGTGCAGAAACCAAGAAGTTTGTTAAGGCAAGAAGATTGCATGTTTCGTGAAGATCTACTCGAGTAAGGCTAGCCCTTCGCGGGGGTAAACCATGGCTGGGATAGAAAGTAACTTGTTCATGGACCCTTTGTAGGTGTGAGCCAGGGTGGAATAGTCAACGTTGTTGGAAATATGCCCTACATGCAATAATAAAATGGTTATTATTATACTTCCTTGTTCACGATAATTGTCTATTGTTCATGCTATAATTGTATTAACCGGAAACCGTAATACATGTGAATACATAGACCACAACATGTCCCTAGTGAGCCTCTAGTTGACTAGCTCGTTGATCAATAGATGGTTATAGTTTCCTGACCATGGACATTGGATGTCATTGATAACGAGATCACATCATTAGGAGAATGATGTGATGGACAAGACCCAATAAGCATAGCACAAGATCGTGTAGTTCGTTTGCTAGAGCTTTTATAATGTCAAGTATCTTTCCTTAGACCATGAGATTGTCCAACTCCCGGATACCGTAGGAATGCTTTGGGTGTGTCAAACGTCACAACGTAACTGGGTGACTATAAAGGTGCACTATAGGTATCTCCGAAAGTGTCTATTGGGTTGGCACGAATCAAGACTGGGATTTTGTCACTCCGTATGAAGGAGAGGTATCTCTGGGCCCACTCGGTAATGCATCATCATAATGAGCTCAATGTGACTAAGGAGTTAGTCACGGGTGAAAGTACATGTAGTCCCCATGTGTGGTTTTGGTAATTAATGATAATCCTTATGGACTAATGTTTGCATTGAGATATATATTTGAAGGTTAGTCCCATTGGAATATGATTGAAGAATAATGGAAGACAACTCCTTTGAAGCAACAATTACATTGAGATGATCAAAATGAAGTTCATTGGAGTATCTTAAGGAGTGGCTCAGAGATATGATCATAATGGACTCATGTGTGAGTCATGATTGATCAAGTATTCAAGCAAGCTATTCAAGTGAAGAATTCAATATACCCTTCAAGACGTCAAGATTAAACATGGATTAGAGATATAGGTTGACCAAGATGAAGCTCGAAGATCAAACTCTAAATGGTCAACACACGAGTGAAAGGTTAGGTGATTCTCATGGGCTCGCATCGAGAAAGAGATTTCAAGTGTCTATGAGAGGATGACATCAAGTATTGGTGATCATGGTTGACAAGGGCAAGTTCAAGATAACCATCCCAAAGGATTACATGCTTGAAGCTTGTGGATGATCACATGATGGACAAGTGAAGATGAATACAAAGCAAAGCTTCCCCACATTGTGTATGGGGGAGAGACTTGAAGACTTCACCAATGTCTTGCCTTCATCTTGAGCCAAGAAGAAACATCAATATCAAGCTCAAGTGAACGGCTCGTGTCAAAGGTATTAGTTCCTTTGACGTTAGTGTTGTGGAGTGATGACCACCAAAAAGAAACATATACACTCAAGAATGGATTCTCGATAGCTATGTAGTGTAGCTCTTTTATGATTCTTGAGTTATAGGGACCCCGCGCTATTAAGAGGGGATCAAAGGGGTTTGTGATGGATTTTCTCAAGTCAACATCTTCTTTACACAATTCCACTCCTATCCTATATACCAAACAAAATCCAAAGCCAAATAGGTTTCCCAAATATATGATAACACCTTTGCATATTTGGCATCCTCCATTTTGGTTGATCTTGGATGGTTCTCTATGTGAGGACCTGGGGTTTTTCCATAGCTTCAAAACGAGCCCAAGATCATCAAAATCGGAGTTCGTATGAAAAAGTTATGCATGTTTTACTTTCGGTATGTTGGTTGTTTTCTGCGGGGACGGAAGTTCCGGGCAGCCCAGAAGTTCCGGGGAAAGTTCCGGGTTAACCAGAGAGTTTGCACATATCTGGTCCAAAGGGAGCCCGGAAGTTCCGGGACTCCCGGAAGTTTCGGGGGCCAGAAGTTCCGGGCAAATTCCGGGCCAAGTTCCGGGCTAACCAGAAAGTTTGCACATATGTGTCTAATAGGGGGCCCGGAAGTTCCGGGCTTGCCCAGAAGTTCCGGGCTGCATTTCTCTGTGTGTAACGGGCAGATTTGGTGGGGCACTATATAAGGCACCCTTCTTCCCCATCGAGTTAGGGCTTTTGGATCTGAGATTTCCCCATTCTTTTGAGCTCTATCCTCATCCCCCAAGCCTCAAAACTCCAATCCATTTGGGGGGAAACTATCCCATGGATTTAGGGTTCATTGGTTGACCTCCTCCATTGTTCCTCTCCTCTCCCATCCCTCCATAGCATTAGTTGCTTTTGGTGGGATTTGAGAGAGACGGATTTGAGCCTTCTCGTGCTACACCCCGAAGAGATTTGTGAGAGTTCTTGAGAGAGATTTCATCAAAGCATAGAACCACTCCTCCTCTCTCTTTTGACCAAAGCAATTTGTGATTTGAGCAAGTCTTGAGTATTTCCCCCTTGATCTTGTTACTCTTGGAGGTTGGAGACTCCTAGGCGGTAGGAGTGCTCCGGTGAGGAATCAACTTGTGATTTGTCCCCCGGAAAGTTTGTGAAGGTTTGGAGGCCGCCTCAAGGTCTACCACTAGTGGTTGGGAATCGCCTTCGTGGTGAAATCTCAAGGAGAATAGGGTGAGCCTTCGTGGCGTTGGTGTGCCTTTGTGGTAACATCCACCTCTCTAACGGTGACTAGCTTCCCTCCAAGGAAGTGAACATCGGGATACATCCTCGTCTCCGTGACTTTGGTTATCCCTAACCCTAACTCCTTACTTGTGGTTTACTTTGGTCATTTGACCGTGCATTCACTATATCTTGTTGTCCTCATTATATTGTGGTGGTTCATTATATTGTGTTGGCCATTTCCTTGTAGAGATTATTTAGGCCTACACTTCATAATCCACAATTCATACTTGCTACTACATATACTTTGTGATTAGTGTGAATTGCTAACTTGTGTCATACACTTCCATATATTGCGATATTGCTCAAGTAAGTTTGTGTAACTTACTTGAGTTTGCTTGTATCATTCAATCCCATATATTGTGATACAATTTGTGTAAGCTTGTATTGCTTACTTGTGGTTGTGTGTATTATTCATTTCCATATCACGTGATATACATTGAGTAAGTTTGTGTGCTTACTTGTGCTTACTCATATCCTCGTTGTTCCCATCTTGTTTATGCTAAGTTGTTGGTGCACTTAGTGAGACTAGTATATTTAGGATTTGTGATTGAAAAGTATCCGCTTAGTTTATTTCCGCATTAGGATATAGCCAAATCCGTAAAAGATTTTAAAACGCCTATTCACCCCCGCTCTAGGCGACATCGTGGTCCTTTCAACGGGACCATGTGTTACGGAACAGTAAAAAGGCTTGCCGATAACAAGATTGAACAAGGTATGTGAATACCGATGATCGAATCTCGGACAAGTAACATACCGATGGACAAAGGGAATTGTATACGGGATTGATTGAATCCCCGACACTGTGGTTCATTCGATGAGATCATCGTGGAACATGTGGGAGCCAATATGGGTATCCAGATCCCGCTATTGGTTACTGGCCGAAGAGGTATCTCGATCATGTCTGCATGGTTCCTGAACCCGTAGGGTCTACACACGGAAGGTTCGGTGACGCTAGAGTTGTGACGTGAATAGTATGTGGTTACCTAATGTTGTTCTGAGTCCCGGATGAGATCCCGGACATGACGAGGAACTCCAGAATGGTCCGGAGGTGAAGATCGATATATTGGACGAAGGGTATTGGAGTCCGGAATTGTTCTGGAGGTACCGGGTGACGACCAGCATGACCGAAAGGAGTTTCGGAGGCCCCGGCAAGCGTTTGGGGGCCTTATGGGCCAAGGGGAGGGGGCACACCAGCCCAATAAGCGGCTGTGCGCCCCTCCCACCCTATCTCACGTAACCTGGGGAGGTGGGGGGGGGGGGCTCCCCTAGGGCAGCCGCCCCTCCCAGCTTGGGGGCCAAGTTTCCTAGGGGTGGGGGAGCCCAAACCCATCCAGGGTTTCCCTTGTGGCCGCCGCCCCTCTCCTAGGGAAACCCTAGGACGCCTTCTCCTCCCCCCTCCCCCTATATATAGTGAGGGAGAGAGAGGGCTGCAACACCCCTTCCCATGGCGCAGCCCTGCTCCCTCCTACACCTCCTGCCGGAGAACCACGAGCTCCACCACCACGCCATCTTGCTGCCGGAGTTCTCCCTCAACTTCTCCTCTCTCCTTGCTGGATCAAGAAGGAGGAGACGTCCCCGGGTTGTACGTGTATTGAACGCGGAGGCGCCGTCCGTTCGGCGCTAGATCGAATCTTCCGCGATTTGAATCGCCGCGAGTACGACTCCATCAACCGCGTTCCTTGCAACTTAGCGATCTTCAAGGTTATGAAGATGCACTCCCTCTCTCTCGTTGCTAGCATCTCCTAGATTGATCTTGGTGACACGTAGGAATTTTTTTAAATTCTGCGTTCCCCAACAAACGTTACTTCTTCATGTGCCCTTCATGGATTTGATTCCTCCGTGGAATCTGCAATCGTAATCCTTGTGATTGAAGCCCCCATCAACGTTGACATACTATAGCGCCGGAACCATGGGTCAAAAATCATCTGTATCAACCATTGTTTGTTATTGTCCTAAAATCTACTCCTTACTTTCTTGCACGTGATCTTTTACTTCCAGCTGTCAATACTCTAAAAATGCATCTATAGGGTGTACTTGTTGCTATCTAGCTTGTGCCAAAATCTGCTCAAATGTCAAAAATGTTAAAATTGATCATTGGCTTGTGCTAGTTGTCTATTCACCCTACTCTAGATACTCCTTTCGATTCTACAGGACCCCTACTTGTCCGCGTACCAGTCCGCATGTCCAAACCCCTACAAACTGGAAGCAAACTTGAGGAAGGTTTTGAGGGAGTCTGGCCGATCAAAAGGCACCATGTACCCCTCTCCCCTCCATCCGGATGGTGGAAGACCGTTGTTGAGATGCTATTTGGGTTTGGCGGGTTTTCTTGCCTAGAGTCATGGAGTCACTATATACCTTAATTCTATTAAGGATTTTTCGCGGTCTTATTTTCTTTCACTCTTGCTCGAGATCCATACTGATGCAACGCGACCAGGTGAAGAAAACTGGTGCCTACTAAAATAAGGGGGTGATTACATGTCTGGCATTTGCGGATAACATGCTTGATCATTGGCGGAAGCAACTAATCGCTTTGTTTCACTTTTTTTATTTCTTATTCAATGTTTCGTTTGGCTTTTCATGTGGCGAAAACCATTTGACGACTAGATTTGGCGGAAGCTACGAATTTGCCCTGATTAGTGGCCTTCCGTCAAACAAAAAACTACTAAATTATAGTTTTTTCTTAAAAAAATTAATAGAAATGGACAATTGCAGAATAAGGTTGGATGACCTGCTCCGATATCATGTCCGCAGACGGGTTCGGACACTGTCCACAGACATATAGCGTGTTCATTTTCTAGGATAGTGTGTTCATTTTTTAGGATAGCATTGGAGATGCCCTAACCTTTGAAGCCATCAGTTGAGCGTTGGATGAAGTTTTTTCACTGAACTTTCCCTGTCATCATCAAGATAAAACATCATGGTTTTGTTGTACGTATGCCGAAACATAAAACGTTGAAATACTAGCGTCGCCGCACAGACATGTATTTCCGGACGTGGGAGCAACGGGGGGCCGCAACCCTACAGGTGTGTTGGTAGCATGCATGGACCTAGCCTAGTTGTTCTCCTTTTATACATGCTAAGTGTAGACATGCTGAGTTCATGCAGTTGCTGTTGTTTGGCAACGATGTATGCGCTGAGACATGCTGAGCTGAGACTTTGTTTGGCAGCCTGCATGTGTTTAGACACGCTGAACAATTTCGAATTTCGAACAATTGTTTTTGAATGATGAACAAAACTGGAAAAATATGAACACAAATTTAAACATATTTTGAATTATTTTATTTGAAATTTTAAACATTTTTTGGAAAATTAAAATAAATTTTGAAATTCTAAACTTTTTGAAAATTTGAACATATTTGAAATTCCAAGCTTTTTTGGAAAACTTAAACAAATTTTGAATATTTTATAAAAAATAAATAAAATTTGAATTTCTGATATTTTTTTCAAAATTCAAACAATATTTGATTTTATTTTGAAATTCCTAACATTGTTGATTTAAAAAAAATGAAATTCTGAACATTTATTGAAAATTCAAATAAAATTTGAAATTATGAACATTTTTTGAAAATTTAAACAATTTTGAAATCCTAAACTTTTTCAAAAATTTAAAGAATTTTTGAAATTCTAAACTTTTTCAAAAATTTAAACAAAGTTTTAAATTCTAAACAATTTTTGAAAATATAAACATATCTGGACGTGGTCTGGTGGGTGGGGACGAGTGTCAGGGCCAGCATGGCTGCCTCCATGCACCCTGTCTGGGGTGCATGAGATGAGCATAGCTGAGGGCCCTTTTATGCATCAGATGAGCATAGCCCATGTGAGCTCATGCACCCTACCAAACAAGCAAAAGTGGGTCGGATTGAGAACTTTTGCCCTCATGCACCCTCCATGCACCCTACCAAACACACCCTACAGGACGAGGATAGGATCAGCTACAGTCCGCTGCATCAGGCCCCCGCAGTTCCATTGACCGCAGTACAGTAAACCCGCGGATGCCTCGGTGTCGGGACCCCCCCTCGATCGCGCCGGCACCGGGACCGGCCGAGGGCACGAGGTACCCTCCGTGCGCGTGACGCCTCAGCTTGGACCATGGAGCCCCTTCCCCCGCGGCTGAACCTCGCCCTTTTTTTCCACGGCCACGTCGCGTCGGCATTCAATCGGCGGAGCGGAGCGAGCGACGGGACGGGCCGTGGGGGGACAAACGGTGCGACGGGACCGGCGACCCAGCGGCCAAGCGAACTGGACGCCGGTCAGAGCGAGGCCTATTGACCCGCCACCGCCAGTCAAACAAGCTACCACCAGACCAGACCGCCACGCCGCTGCGTCTGCGCGCGTGACTCCCGGCCTCTGACGCCGGCCGGCGCGAATGACGAGGGGAGCGGCAGCGCACGCCCCACGCGTTGCTGACACGAGATGCGCCGAGCTGACCGGGCAGGCCTGACCACCGGGCGAGCTCTCCCTCTGTCGCCCATGCCGGCATGCGTCCGGGCATCTCACGTCTGACGACGGAGGCGTGTACGGTTCGCCACTGTGCTCGCGCAGCGGACGCCACTACGGCACTACGCGGCCAGCGGCGCGTGGGCGTGGCACAGCTCACTAGGCCATCCATCCGTCCGTCCGTCTGAGGTCTGACGGCCTGAAGACGCCTCCGCTGTCTCGCACGACCCTGCTGCTGCTCATGGGCGGGTGTCATCAACAGCACGCTTTGTAGCTCTTGAAGGAAAGGCTGGAGCTACACGATGCTGTGTGCGATTTTTTTCCTCGTGTGGACAGTGCAGTGTCTGTGCCCATGCTACCAGGCGTGACCGTGTGGCCATCGTCAAACTGGTTTCGGTACCGCTGCATTGCATGCTGATATTTTATCTGGTTGTACTATCTCATTTTGAATTTTCGCACCAACGTGACATATTTTTATCTTAGAGTTCTGCGCACACACTACAGTGGTAGCTTAGAGCATGATTAATAATAAAGTCTGCTGCTGGCTATATACCAATGCCATATCACTTGAAACCTTCATAATAGTCTGCTAGTATAATAGGTGGGTTGTAAACTAGTTACCACGGAACGGAGGGAGTAGTAGTTAATGCTTGCATGTGAAAGAAGGGAGGAAGACACACGCTCATTGGTGGAAAGGAGATGAGGGTTGGCTCTCGGGGCTAGTCCTGGCCATGGGAAGCCCGACCCGACCCGACGCTGTCCCTGGGCCGGGCTCGGGCCTAGTTTTTGAGCCCGAAGGCCGGGCCGGGCCGGGCCGGGCCCGTCGTTTTTGCAGCTTTCTGAAGGTCGGGCCGGGCCGGCCCAAAGCCCGACGGGCTTTTAGGTGTTCGGGCCGGGCTCGGGCCCAGAAACACAGGCCCGATGGCCGGGCCCGGGCCTGGGTTTTTTGTGTCGGGCTTGGCTAGGCCCGGCCCGAGCCGAAGCCCGGCCCGGCTCGGCTCGAGGTTTGGCCAAGTATACTCGGGGCTGCATGCAAGCTGCATGTCTTGTTTCTTGCGCTGTAGCCGGCGCTAGCTCAAGCGCCCGCTGCCTTGTTTTCCCTTCTTTCTTTCTCTTCCAGCTATGATTTTGATGACATGCAGCTGCTTATAGCCTGCTGACTGGATACTATTATACTTGCTCTTATAGCAGTACCACTATGCTAATGGCAAAAATATCGATGCGCACAGCGCTCACAGGAGGCGGCATGATTCTAGAATTGGTAGAGTTTATTTGTTTAGCTTTCTTATACGGTGCAACCAACCAATCATCAGTATTCAAGTTTTAGATTTGACACTGATGCTCGTATTTTTTTTCCAGATTTTTCGATGATGTTCGTTCACTCGGAGAAGACACTCCCGTCAAATATGGCGGCGCCTATGTTGACTTCGTCGATCTCAAGATATTGTTCCGACTCTGTATCTCAGAGGTGTTTATAGAGGTAAGGCGTGCATGCATGCGTTTATTAGGGTGAGTGTATGTGCATGTTTGTGAGCATCTATGTTTATACCGTGTTCAGACAAAAATGGTGGATGACTGTTAGAGCATGACCAACCTCATCGGGCAAAAGTGAGCCCCTAAAAATCTACGGGGGCACACGTGGAGAGTGACCAGTCCCCCCTCAAATGCCCGCGTCCACAACTGTCTTCCTCGTAACAAACCTTCAAATCCTTATACTCAAATTGACATGTCCTAAAAAGTAGAGCTATGGAGAAAGTTCACCCTTAGCTGCCCTTCCCTTGCCGTCTTCATCGCGTAAGTGGCGGTCAAAGACGGAATATGGATCGAACCCGATTTGTTCATTTACGAAGCTGTCCAGGCAGTCTGACGAGGGCATGGACCGCCCGAGTTTGCTCCTTTGGACGACACGCACCATCCGGGGTTGCCGCTTCGCAAGGATGATGGCATGTATGGTATCCTCTGTCGACACGTGCGCCTCTGCCTCCGGGACCGCCCTTGCCTTCTCCGTCGCAGGACGGGTATCCCGGTCCTCGGCGCATCCATGGTTGTGTCTGTGGCGTCTGACGGCGTTGACCTCGAACTCAAAGCTCGACGTGCGGGGATGAGGCTCGACCGTAGGGGTTGCGCTGCCATCCCGAGGCCATCCGGTTGGGCGTAGCGGCACGTCCAGCCGATGCTCGCCACCTCCCGCTCCACTATGGTAATGCACCTCGAGTCGTCGGCGCCATCGGAACTTGCGCGGATGCAATGAATTCCCGCCAGAGCGACTTCAATTGCAGAGCTGAGGTTTCCTCCCGGAACGGTGGAGACTCATCGGGACAATTAACTCCTCGTCCTCTCATGGGACGAGGTCCCAGTTGACGGATCCGGAGTTGCCAGACTCGGATCCGCTGCCTGGCATGCCAAAGAAGGTCGGAGATCGCCAAAGAGGACTTGGGGACAGAGTAGTGCAGAGTGGAGCCTGAGTGGAGTGGCTAGGGTTTGGTTGGAGATACAGAAAGGGACGCATATTTGTGGGGTTATGATGGGCCGGCATGGGCCAGATCCGACGTGACGAACGCAGTTGGGTGTCCCCATACCCACCCCACATATGGTCTAGGTACGGGAAGTACCGATTAACCCAGACGTCTGCACTAACTATGCGAGATCCGATTGGATGACAATTTACTATCCTAGCAGTAACCAGCTAGACTCTAAGACATTGAGGAAGGATACGAAATATTTGGTTGTAGATGCTCTTAGGATGCGTTTGGTTATCTACATACCCTCAAATAGGCCCGGTGGGTGCAAAAAACACGTTTAGAAGCATACATGGGGGCCTGGCTCTCACGTGCAACAACCTTAAAGCAGCCCACAACCTGTCTCGCTAGGAATGCTCAAATCGGCTGTTTCTAGTGAGCCAGATTGGATCGGGCGCAAAATGCCGAACAGTGTGCGCGGCGGTGCAGGGGGGATCCGACGCGGAGATGGTGGGAGGCCGAAATCTGCCGGTGTGGGATGGTATGAAATCTAGGCTCACCCCCATTAACTCGTTCACATCTTGCTCTAGGACTAACCCCTCCTCAGTTCTTGGCACCAGTGAGAGTACATGTAGTCCCCATGTGTGGTTTTGATAATCCTCCATAATACCATACTCCCTAGTTTTAAAGAGCCCACATTCAATTGAGTCTCCAATTGGGATTAGGTCACCCGATTTTGACCGGGCCAATAATTTCTCAAAGTTATCTTATTCAATTCTTGGGTCACCCAATTTTGACCGGGCTAACAATTTCTCAAAGTTATCTTATTCAATTCTTCTATACTATCCACTATGCTTTCTAATTTTTAAGGCCTTACAATTAATTGATGTATTTAATTTAGAATTGGGTATGCCCAATTTTCACCCGGTCAACAATTTCTCAAGGGCTCTCCCATTCAATTCTGTTAGAGCATCTACAGTCGGACTCCTCAAATTGACCGGGTGGGCACGGGAACCACTGACCGGACATGAGAGAGAAGCAAAAAGTAGCAACAAGTTGACCCAACCGGACCCCTCAAAGCCTCCTTAAATGTCCGAGCTGTCCGGCAGCCCTCATATTCATCTCATGTATGGGAGAGTATGAGGAGTGCCCGGGCGTGCCCGGTCAGTGGTCTTGCATCCGCCACATAGGATTGGGCCCGCCATAGAGCATCTTTTTTCTTTATTTATTATTTCTTTTTGTTCTCTCTCTCCTTCTCCACCTATCGCATGCATGTGACCGGACATATAAGGAAAAACCGAGAGACATGACTGCGTGAACGGAAAAATAGGGAGTCAAAGCGGACACGCCCGAATGCTGACTGGGCGCGTCCGCCGGCGTCTGAGGGGCCAAATTTGTACATTGTGGCTGAAGCTGCTCTTAATTACCTATGTTCGCATTTTGAAGCTCTTTTATTCAATTAATGTATTCAATTCTGAATTTGGTTTACGATTTTGACCAAGCCTATAAAAACATATCAATCTCGCGCACCCTCACACCACCTAGAATAAAGAAGTATCACTATGTGGTACTGTAGTAGCAATATAGTACATGTACCCACCAACACAACTCACATTCAATTGAGGTCTCCAATTGGGATTGGGTCACCCGAGTTTGACTAGGTCAACAATTTCTCAAAGCTATCTCATTCAATTCTTCTATACAATACATTACGCTTCCTATTTCTTAAGGCCTCACACTTAATTGAGGCCTTCAATTTAGAATTGGGACTGCCCGATTTTGACCGGATCAAAAATTTCTCAAGGACTCTCCACTCAATTCTTTTAAATCCATATGTTGCCATTTTGAAGATCTTTCATTCAACTAAGGTATTCAATTTTGGATTTCATTTACGATTTTGACCAAGCCAACGGTTTTCAAGTCAATCAGCAGCAACATGCATATACAAAAAGAAATCAATCTCGCGCACCTATAGCACCAATATAGTACATGCAGCCACCGACGCAGAAATTTCCCCACATAAATATACATTGGTTAGCGAATAACACAGAACCAGACCACAAAAGGCCCATTAAATCACCGCATTATAAATAAAAATAAAACATACTCCATCATCCCCCCACCCGCCAAACTAAATATTCCATTAGTTCCAAAATATAAGGGGCATTAGTTTTTTGAAAAGTCAAAATTTTACAACTTTGACCAAGTTCAGAGCAAAAATATCGACATCCACAATATTAAACTAAAAAAATATGGAAATTCATTTCATGACGAATCTAACCATACCAATTTGATATTATAAATTTTGATATATTTCTCTATAAATTTGATCAAACTTAAAAGGTTTAACTTTTCAAAAACCTTGTATTTTGAAACAGAGTGAGTAATGTTTTTTAAGAAACCCAACAACACCAACGGTGCAGCAAAGTGTGCCCAACCCTTCTAGTTAATGGCAATCCTAATGGACTAATGTTTGCATTGACTTATACATTTGAAGGAAAGTTTAATTTGCAATGCATGAAGAATATTGGATGAATTGAAGGATGTTTGTTCCATGGTGATGTAAGAAGAAGATCAAATGGATTCGGAATGAATGTCGTATACATATTGTTGTGCATCAAGCTTGAGCTCAATGATTGAATCAAATACGATCAAGATGAATTCCATGTGATGAACAAGATGTGATCTATATGAAGTTCATTAAGAATCTCAGACGTTCTCATGTTTAGGCTTATGGGTTGAAACATAATGGATCAAGATCTTGAGAGAATTATTAAAGAGAAGAATTCTAGACATGTCTTGAACATAGGATCATGATGAGCTCATATGTTGAGTCATGGATGATTATGCCTTGAAGCAAGTAATTCAAGTGAAGAATTAATTGTGCCTCTCAAGAGACTATGTTGGAGCATGAAAACAAGCAAGTTATAAACAATATGAGATTCATGGAGAAACTTGATATGATCATAGTAAATTGAGATATTGGTGATCATGTCTTGAAGCAATGAAGCACAGTGAAAAGATCAATAGGGCCTTCAAGACAACAAGATTAATCATGGAGCAAAGATAAATATTGACCAAGATGAAGATCAAAGAATGAACTCAAAGATGGCCATCACACAAGCGCAAATGATGTACCACACGTGATCTTGTGGTATGGTAAGTAATTGTCAATTACGCGTTGTGCACTAATCCATACTATGTGTTTTCTATATCTACACGGGTTAGGTGATTCTCATGGGCTTGTATCAAGAGAAAGATTCCAAGTTTCCATGAGAGTATGACATCAAGCGATGATGGTCATGGTTGACAAGGGTTACATGCTTGGAGCTTGTGGATGATCACATGATGGACATGTGAAGGTAGAATGCAATGAAATGATCCAAGAGTAAATGTCAACATCAAGCTTAAGTCAAAGGCATTAGTTCCTTTGGTTAGTTGCATGGATCAACAACCATCGAAAAAGATATATGCCCAAGAATGGATTTCCGGAGGCTATCTAGTGTAGCTATTTTATGGTTCTTGACTTATAGGGACCCCTGAAAGTGCAACTATCCCTGGGTGGTTTTGGTAATTCCTAACAACATATAGCTCATTGAGCTAATGCTATTTGAAGATAAATATTTCAGGAAAGCTCAATGATTGGCATGGCATGGATGAGAAAAGTGGATCCCTCAAAATGCTAAGGACAAAAGGATTGGCTCAAGCTCAAAGCTCAAGACTCTATATTTTTCTATTTTAGTGATCCAAGATCACATTGAGTCTATAGGAAAAGCCAATACTATCAAGGAGGGATGAGGTGCTGCTTAATGAGGCTCTTGCTCAAAATTCTTAGTGATATGCTCCAAAGCCCTCAACTACTTTCTCACATCCACATATGACCCAAACCAAAAGTCAAACACGGCCCCACCGGTTCTTTCTATCCGGCGCCACCGAGTTAGGATGTGATAGCCACTGCCACAAACCCTAGTCAAATCGGTCTCACCGATAGGGATCTCGGTCTCACCGAGATGGGATTGTAATCTCTCTGTTTCCCTTCGTAACGTTTCGGTCCAACCGAGATGAGCGATCGGTCCCACCGAGATTGCAATGCAAACTCTTGGTTTCCTTTTCGTAACGTTTCGGTCTCACCGAGATGAGCGAATCGGTCCCACCGAGTTTGCCCGACCAACTCTCTGGTTAGCTTATTACCAAAATCGGACCCATCGAGTTTGTGTAATTGGTCTCACCAAGATTACGTTATGCCCTAACCCTAACCATATCGGTCCCACCGAGTTGACATGTCGGTCCCACCAAAAATCCTAACGGTCACATTATTTGCTAAATCAGTCCGACCAAGTTTCATGATTCGGTCCCACCGAGATTGGTAAGTTGTGTGTAATGGTTAGATTTTGTGTGGAGGCTATATATACCACTCCACCCACTCTTCATTTTTGGAGAGAGCCATCAAAACATGCCTAAACTTCCAACCTACATTTTCTGAGAGAGAACCACCTACACTTGTGTTGAGGTCAAGATATTCCATTCCTACCATATGAATCTTGATCTCTAGCCTTCCCCAAGTTGCTTTCCACTCAAATCTTCTTTCCACCAAATCCAAATCCTGTGAGAGAGAGTTGAGTGTTGGGGAGACTATCATTTGAAGCACAAGAGCAAGGAGTTCATCATCAACACACCATTTGTTACTTCTTGGAGAGTGGTGTCTCCTAGATTGGCTAGGTGTCACTTGGGAGCCTCCGACAAGATTGTGGAGTTGAACCAAGGAGTTTGTAAGGGCAAGGAGATCGCCTACTTCGTGAAGATCTACCCTAGTGAGGCAAGTCCTTCATGGGCGACGGCCATGGTGGGATAGACAAGGTTGCTTCTTCGTGGACCCTTCGTGGGTGGAGCCCTCCGTGAACTCGCGCAGCCGTTACCCTTCGTGGGTTGAAGTCTCCATCAACATGGATGTACGATAGCACCACCTATCAGAACCACGGCAAAAACATCCGTGTCTCCAATTGCATTTGCCTTCTCAAACTCCTCCTCTTTACCTTCATATGCAATTGTTTTACATTCCGCTGCTACACTCTTAGAATTGCATGTGTAGGTTGATTGCTTGACTTGTGCTAAATTGCGAAAATCTGCCAAGAACTAAAATTGGGAAAAGGCTAGATTTTTATTTGGTCAAGTAGTCTAATCACCCCCCTCTAGACATACTTTCGATCCTACAAGTGGTATCAGAGCTTTGGTCTCCATTTACTTTGATTTCCATAGCTTTTGGTGGTCATAGCCTTGGTTTCACAACCTAGGAGAGTATGGCGTCTAGCGAGGAAAATTACCACCGTAGAGGTCCTTACTTTGATGGTACTAACTTTGCTAGTTCGAAGCATAAGATGAAAATGCATATTCTTGGACATAACCCCGCCGTTTGGGCTATTGTGTGTATTGGCTTGCAAGGTGAATTCTTTGATGGGAGAGAACCGAACCGTGAAGCTACCGCGGAAGAGTTGAAGATGCTGCAATACAATGCTCAAGCTTGTGATATCCTCTTCAATGGATTGTGCCCTGAAGAATTCAACAAAATCAGCCGTCTTGAGAATGCTAAGGAAATTTGGGATACTTTGATTGACATGCATGAAGGTACTGACTCCGTCAAGGAATCCAAATTGGATGTGCTTCAAAGTCAACTTGACAAGTTCAAAATGAAGGATGGTGAAGGCGTCGCCGAGATGTACTCTAGGCTTGCTCTTATCACAAATGAGATTGTCGGCTTAGGAAGTGAAGAGATGACCGGCAAATTCATCATCAAGAAGATCCTAAGATCTTTGGATGGAAAATATGATACCGTGTGCACATTGATCCAAATGATGCCCAATTACAAAGATCTCAAGCCAACGGAAGTCATTGGAAGAATTGTAGCTCATGAGATGTCACTCAAGGATAAGGAGGAGCTCCACAACAAGTCAAGTGGTGCTTACAAAGCCTCATGTGAAGCTCCCACATCATCAAGTGAGAAACAAACCTTCAATGAAGAATTGAGCCTAATGGTGAAGAACTTGAACAAGTTCTACAAGAGTAGGAGCAAGGAAAGAAGTTCCAAGTCAAGGTCCTACAATGACAAAAGATCTTCTAGTTGTGAGTATAATTGCTACAGTTGTGGAAGATCCGGACACTATTCCAATGAGTGTACGACTCCCTACAAAAGAAGAGAACATTCTCCAAAAAGAAGAAGTAGAAGAGAAGAATCACCATCAAGAGAAAGAAGGAGTAGAGATGATCGTTATGAACGAAGAACATCCCAGAGAAGCAAGGATTCAGAAAGGAAGGACAAGTCATCAAGGAGCTACACAAAATGAAGACATCAAGCTCATGTCGGTGAATGGGTATCCGGCTCCGACTCCGACAATCACTCCGAGAGAAGCTATCACTCCGACTCCGGATATACTCAAGATGAAGGTGTTGCCGGTCTAGCACTTGTGTCAACCAACTCCTACGACATATTTGACTCACCAAATGAAGGACTTGGAAGATGCTTCATGGCTAAAGGCCCAAAGGTAACACACCCGAGTATGTTGATTTCAATAGTGATGAAGATGACTTGTTAGGTGATGATGATTTACTTGTTGACAACTCTAGTGATGAATACTACGATGAAACGTCAAATAATCATGCTAATCAAGATAAAATGAATGACAATGATAAGGAGAAGATTGAGCTCCTAACTAAAGAACTAAACACTCTGAAGTTAGCTCATGAAACTATCTTAGGAGATCATCGAGAACTTTTAAGGACTCATGAGAAGTTACGCTTTGAAAAGCTCAACCTTGAGCAAGAACATGAGCTTTTAAAGGCAATCAATGGTGATATTCGCAAGAAAAGTTCTTACATTGCCAAGCGTTTACTCTTATCTACTTACATGCCTCAAGTCAAGTCTAGTAACAAGAACAAGAAAGATTCTTCCTATAGTAGTAACAATAATCATGCTAAATCCAATGTTGTTGCTTCTAGTAGTTCTCTTGATTCCACTAATGTTTCTCTTAGCCAAGTTACACTTGAGGAAGAAAATAGCTTATTGAAGGGAATTATAGAGAAAGGTGTTTACAAGAGCCTTGCCGGGAGTAAGCAATTCGAGGAAATTGTACGCAAGCAAGGAAGGCACTGGAAGAACCAAGGTGTTGGTTTTGAACGAAAGTTCAATGCCAATGGAGTTGAGTGGGAAGAAGATCAATACCCCAAGACGAAGTTTGTTCCTCAACAAGAGAAGTATGATCCTACTTCTTTCAAAGGAACACAAGCTCAAGATGATCTTCCACCACAAGACCACAAGCAAAAAGGCAAGGACAATCTTTAAGAGGAGATTGATGCATTTGAAGAATCTCCTAAGGCCTTGGTCAAGTGGGTTCCCAAGACTACATCAAGTTCTACTTCATCAAGTACGACTACAACTCAAAGGATTCCCATCAAGATGATGTGGATCCCAAAGAAGAAGAACTAGAGAGTTCTTGAGGGTGACTCCGCCAACATACTTCACTCATATCATTTTGGCAAGAACAAGTGCAATCAACTTCCACATCTTGCACTAGTTCAAGGAGTCACAAACCCTCTTGTTAGTAAGACAAGGGACAAGGTAACCTAATGCTTTCATGGACATCATCTTGTGTGTGCATCACTTTATATCTATGGATATCCTTGTTTGTTCCTTGTGGGACTAACCCGTGTAGGTATTGAAAGTGCAATTCACTCCAAAGGATTGCTCCAAATGATCTACATCAACATTGTGAGCGGGTGTCCTCCGGCGTCCCCCTGTTGTCTCTCATTGTGAGCGGGTGTTAAACTTTCTCGGAATGGCCCGAGGTTTGCCAAGCGGCCTTGGTATAGCACTGGTAGACCGCCTGTCAGGTTTCGTGCCATTTGGAGTTCGTTTGGTACTCCAACGGTTAACCGGGTAACCGCAAAGCCCCTTTTGTCTTGCAGCCCAACACCCCTACAAAGTGGCCCAATAACCCATCCAAACCCCCTCCATGCTCTTGGTCGTTCAATCACGATCGTGTGGGTGAAAACCGTGCCTCATTTGAAGCCTCCTAGCTCCCTCTACCTACAAATATGTGATCCCCTCCGAATTCTTCGCAGTCCAAACCCTAGCCCCGCTCCCTCTCCGCCGCCGGACACATCCGGGCGGAGCCAGACGCGTCCGCCGCCGCGCCCCAGCCACTCCGGAGCCGCCACGTGTCCCCCGCGGCCCTCCTCTCTCTCCCGCGCCGCCGGCCCGCCCGGCCCGACCGCGCGCCGCCGCCTGCCCACGGGTGCCCCCGCGCCCAGCCGTCGCCTCTTCCCGCTGGCAACCCCGTCGCCAGTGCCATCCTCCCACCGGCGTGCCCCGCCGCCTCCGCCGCTCGCCGCCCGGTGGCTGCGACCGGGCCCGCGCGCCGCCCGGCTCCCTGCCCTACACGCTCGCGCCGCCCGAGCGGAGCCGCGCCTCCCCGCCGCCTTCGCCGGACCTCGCGGCCGAGCTCGCCGGCCCCCGCGCCCTCGCCGTCCCTTGCCGGGATCCAGCCGGATCTGGCGAGATCCGACACGGATCCGTGCTCTCCCGGCCTCCCCGACTTCTCCCTCGACTCCGGCCATCGTCTCCTTCATCTTCGGTGACATTCCGGCGAGATCCACGCCGCCGTTGACTTTTCTGAGAGGGTAATATTTTGCCAAGTCCCGAAATATTTTGCATTCTGGAGCCCTGTTCATCGCATCATAACTCTGCATCCGTAGCTCCGTTTTGTGCGTGTAATGTGTCAAAATGTTCGTCATGAGATGCTCTACATTTTGTTCCATTTCACCATGTTCATTTGAGTCCATCTTGATGCCTGAATCATCATTGCAAGAGTGCTATATAATGTTGTCTGCTGTCTGTTAACAGAACATGCTCATTTGTCATTTTTGCCATGTTTAATGTGTGCATCCTATGAGCATGAGATATACATGTGTTTTGATCTATGTCATGCCATCTTTAGAGAGGTGCTATCCATGTATTTTTGTGAGTCTTGTATTGAGTGCATCGAGCTCGTGAAGTAGGGTACTTGTTGTTACTGTTTTGCTAAACTGTTTTTGCTATATCTTGATGCTATGTAAACCTGCTGCTACAAGTCATTCTATGAATAATCTGGAGATGTTCTCTAAGGTTGATTTGTTATACATGTCTTGCTATATCCATTCATGCCCATGGTTGCATTTATAGCCTGCTATAGCTTGTTGTAATCTTGCTCTCAAATTGCTAAGTAATGTTGTTGTCAGCCTGTTAACATGAGGTTCAGTTTTGCCATGTGTTTTGCTAGTGATCCATGCACCTTATGAACTTGATCTTGCCATTCTTAGCTTCATAAACATGTCTTCTTACTGTTGGTTGCCTTGCCATGCCATGTATTGCTCTGTGGTGAGTGGTTCAAGCTCACCAACATGCCTACTTATCATTATTCCTGCCATGTATGAATCTGTCATATAACTTGCTATGTTTACATGGGTGCCATCATATTTTTTGTGCCATTTTGGCTCATGGTCAGTAAGGGACTTTTGTTATATGCAATTAGTAGATTCATGCCATGCATTTTTTTGCCATGATAAGTTCCTGTAACATGTTGTTTGATAGCTCTAAACATTGCAACCTGATGTTATTTTCTGATAAGTCTGAAACTGTTATTATTTGCAAACTTGCCATGTCATTTTGAGCATGTTCTAGTGTTTTCTGGAGATAGCTCAGTGTTCATGTTTTGTCATGCTTTACCTGTACATCATGTCCATGCCTTTTGTTTTCATATTGTGATGTTGTAGCATGTTGTTTTGATGCTTGCAATATGCCTAGTTGCTGTTTTGGACAGATTGTTACTATAACTTGTATAGTGTGTGTGTGTTGAACCGTTGCTCCGTTTTGAGTGTACTCTATATGAAACTTGCTTGATTTTGCATGTAGTTTCATATTACCTTGTTGCATACATGTTTGAGAGTGTTTTCTTGATGTTTGAATGCATTTTGCATCAATGCCATGTTTAACTTGTTTTGCTCATATCTTCTAGGCCGTAGCTCCGAATTAAATGAACTTTATATGTAACTTGACTAGAATTTCGTGTAGATCATCTTGGTGCATCTTAACTTGCTATTTAACAACTTGAACATAAGGTTTATTCAGATCTGGACCAATTTCGAAACTTGCATATGAGGACTTACCGGATTTGTTATATGTTGTTTCCGGCCTCATTTAAACTTGCCTTGATGTGTAGTTCTTGTATGCATCATCTCTTGCCATGAGTAGATTCATGTAGTCTTGTCTTGCATCATACTTGGTTGAGCATCATGCCTTGTTCATGTTTGGTGTGTTTACTATGTTGTGTGCTTCTTCTCGATAGTTCCTGTTTCGTTGCGATCGTGAGGATTCGTTCGTCTACGCTTGGTTCGTCTTCGTGGCTTCATCTTCTTCATGGACTCGTTCTTCTTCCTTGCAGGATTTCAGGCAAGATGACCGCTACCCTGGATCTCACTACTATCATTGCTATGCTAGTTGCTTCGTTCTATCGCTTTGCCGCGCTACCTATCTCTTGTTGCTCAAGCCTCACCAATTGCCATGTCAGCCTCTAACCTTTTCACCCTTCCTAGCAAACCATTGCTTGGCTATGTTACCGCTTTGCTCAGCCCCTCTTATAGCGTTGTTAGTTGCAGGTGAAGTTGAAGATTGCCCCATGATGGACATGATTATGTTGGGATATCACAATATCTCTTATATTATTAATGCATCTATATATTTGATAAAGGGTGGAAGGCTCGGCCTTATGCCTGGTGTTTTGTCCCACTCTTGCCGCCTTAGTTTCCGTCATACCGGTGTTATGTTCCCGGATTTTGCGTTCCTTACGCGGTTGGGTGATTTATGGGACCCCCTTGACAGTTCGCTTTGAATAAAACTCCTCCAGCAAGGTCCAACCTTGGTTTTACCATTTGCCTCACCTAGCCCTTTTTCCCTTGGGTTTCCGGAGCCCGAGGGTCATCTTTATTTACCCCCCCCCCGGGCCAGTGCTCCTCCGAGTGTTGGTCCAAACTAGAGCACCGTGCGGGACCATTCCTTGGCAACTTGGATTACGTCGGTACCTGTACGCTTAGCTTATCCGGTGTGCCCTGAGAACGAGATATGTGCAGCTCCTATCGGGATTTGTCGGCATAGCGGGTGGTCTTGCTGGTCTTGTTTTACCATTGTCGAAATGTCTTGTAAACCGGGATTCCGAGTCTGATCGGGTCTTCCTGGGAGAAGGAATATCCTTCGTTGATCGTGAGAGCTTATCATGGGCTAAGTTGGTACACCCCTACAGGGTATTAAACTTTCGAAAGCCGTGCCCGTGGTTATGTGGCAGATGGGAATTTGTTAATGTCCGGTTGTAGATAACTTGACACCAGATCCGAATTAAAACGCATCAACCGTGTGTGTAGCCGTGATGGTCTCTTCTCGACGGAGTCCGGGAAGTGAACACGGTTTTTGGGTTATGTTTGACGTAAGTAGGAGTTCAGGGTCACTTCTTGATCATTGCTAGCTTCACGACCGTTTCGCTTGCTCTCTTCTCGCTCTTATTTGCGTATGTTAGCCACCATATATGCTTAGTCGCTGCTGCAACCTCACCACTTTACCCCTTCCTTTCCCTTTAAGCTTTGCTAGTCTTGATACCCATGGTAATGGGATTGCTGAGTCCTCGTGGCTCACATATTACTACAACAACAGTTGCAGGTACAGGTTATGCAATGATCATGACGCGAGAGCGGTGTTTGCTTGTTTTGGAGTTCTGCTTCTGCTTCTTCTTCGATCATGGGATAGGTTCCAGGTCGGCAGCCTGGGCTAGCAGGGTGGATGTCGTTTGAGTTTCTGTTTGTGTTTCATCCGTAGTCGGATGTTGCTCTTATGTAAGATGATGTTGTATTCGTGTGGCATTGTATGCCTTATGTATGTATCCTTACCTATTATGTAATGTTGATGTAATGATATCCACCTTGCAAAAGCGTTTCAATATGTGGGTCTATCCTTGGTGGGACCTTCGAGTTCCTTTTGGATAGGGTCGCATATTCGGCGTGACACCCAGCAATTTGCCCAAGGCAGCAACCAGGGCAAGGAAGAAGAGAACCTCAGATTCTGAAGATGAGGACTATGTTGCTGTAGAGGATGAGGCCACCTCAAAGAAGAAGGTGCTGAAGAAGGAGTATGGCACAGCTGCTACCATTAAGCCAGGAATGAAAACAAAGGTTCCTGCCAAAAAGAGTTCCTATGTCAAAGGCCAGAGCATCCTCTCAAGAAACTTTGGGATCTGAACTCAAAGAACCAGTTGTGGCTGAGAAGAAAAGGAATGAAAGGGTCAAGAAGACAATGGCCAGAGTTGTTGGAAAGCCCTCAATGATGGAAGAAAAAGAGGAAGAGGTTGCTACACCAGCACCTAAAGCTCAAAAGCTGATGGGAGATGCTATAAGGTCAAGGGCTGCTCCATCTAAGCCCAAAGATGCCCCCAAGGCTGCTGCTCCTAAGCCCAAGTCTGCACCTAAGAGGAACACTAGAAGTATTCTAGCTGAAGAGAAGAACAAGGCCCCAGTGCTTGAGGCTGCTGAAGAAGATGAAGATTCACTTGTTTTGAGAAAGTTGAAGCCCAAGATCCTTGATGAGGATATGAAGCTCAGGAAGGATGCAGGACTGAGACTCTGGAGACAGACTGATCCCTATGCTGTCAGAAGAAGAACTGCAGTGGACTACAGGTTCCACACTAAGGAACACCAAGATTTCTATGAAACAGATTTTCTTGACAAGAAGCCGATAGTATGTGACATGAGATGGGTTGACTGGGGGTACTTCAGGAAGAATGAAGAGCACTATCCAGGAGTGTATGACATCTTCAAGTCTTGTGGAGTTGATGACTTTGTTGGCCAGAAGCTCACCAAGTGGAATGATGAGCTCATTATGCAGTTTTACTCCACAGCTCACTTCTACCCAGATGGGAAGATTGTCTGGATGTCTGAAGGTACTAGGTACCAATCCACAGTTGAAGAATGAGCTGAGTTGATAAATGCTCCAAAAGAGAATGAGGATGACTTGGATGTCTATGCCAAGAAGAAGAAAAACCACAACTCTATGGCTCACATGTACAGAGAGATCCCAGATGCTGCACTAGAGACACATAAGTTTGGACCTATACACTACCTGTTGTCAGGATTGCCTACTATCAACTGGATCTTAAGGCACACTTTGCTGCCCAAGTCAGGTGATCACAAGATGATCAGAGGTCATGCAATCAACTTGTTGCATATATTTGATGTGCCTCAGAAATTCAAAGTCATGAGTCTGATTGTGGAAACAATCAAAAGGACTGCTGCTAATCAGAAGAGATCTTGTGGATATGCTCCACACATTCAGGAGCTCATAAACTCCAAGATGGGAACATGCACATATCTTTTGGACAAGGAGCACCTACCCATCTACCCTGATTTTGAGGACAACACCATTGTGATGGATGAAAATGAACCATCATATGTGCGAGCACAAAAGAAGAAAGAGAAAGCAAGGGCTGAGAAAGCTGCTAAGATGCCAACTGCTGAAGAGGCATCTCAAATTTTCCTGAAGAGCAAGCAAGAACAGCTTAGCTACTTGATTGCCTCCACCTTGAGGATTGAGAAGGGCTTGGCCACCCTGACTCAAAACCAGGAGAGCTTGGAGAGAATCATAGAGCAGAAGTTTTATGCTCTTGATGTCAAAGTTACTGAGATCCAAACTGCAGTTGAGCAACTTCAGGAGGATGTGGAGGAGAAGAAGGGCAAATCTACTACAGATGCTTTTGCTAGAGTGCCCAGAGGACAGAGATCTGCTGCAGTGCCTGTTCCAGACACCAGAGCTACATCATCTACACCAGCAACAGCTTCAGTGCCTCTAGCTCCAGCACCCACTCCACCAGCTCCAGCTACATCAACAGAAGCTTTCGTCCTTGGAGCCATCTCCACACCATCACATGAAGACCAAGCCTGAGAGTCGTTTAGCACTATGCATTTTTGTGAACTTTTTGGTAACTTGTTGCCAAAGGGGGAGAAAATGTATAGATCATAGGCTTTGAGAGAGAGAGAGAGAGAGTGTTGCTTTTGATCTCTCTTGTTTTTGGTGGTTGAACTTTGTTATTCGTGTGTTTGCTTGTTTGCTTGATACATTATGCCTTTTGTGATATACTTGGATGATCATGTGTTTGATCATATGCTATGCTACATTAATGCATGTTGGATGATATTATCTCTTATATCCTCATATGATCATCCACTTTGCTTGGTGACGAGTGCATGTGTTTAACTATTATCATTTTGAGCGCTCCACCAAGATGTATGTGACATGGAAGAGTAACCCATGATCCTAACTCATTGTGCGTTTGCAGTCCAAAGCAAATTTTAAATAATGCACAAATTTAGGGGGAGCTCTTACTTATCACATACTTCTCAAAGCGACGATGTTTTTCAATCTTATTATCATTTGTCGAAGCTTTGATCTATATGTTGTCATCAATTACCAAAAAGGGGGAGATTGAAAGTGCAACTATCCCTGGGTTGTTTTGGTAATTCCTAACAACATATAGCTCATTGAGCTAATGCTATTTCAAGATAAATATTTTAGGAAAGCTCAATGATTGGCATGGCATGGATGAGAAAAGTGGATACCTCAAAATGCTAAGGACAAAAGGATTGGCTCAAGCTTAAAGCTCAAGACTCTACATTTTTCTATTTTAGTGATCCAAGATCACATTGAGTCTATAGGAAAAGCCAATACTATCAAGGAGGGATGAGGTGTTGCTTAATGAGGCTCTTGCTCAAAATACTTAGTGATATGCTCCAAAGCCCTCAACTACTTTCTCACATCCACATATGACCCAAACCAAAAGTCAAACTCGGCCCCACCGATTCTTTCTATCCGGCGCCACCCAGTTCAGATGTCATAGCCACTGCCACAAACCCTGGTCAAATCGGTCTCACAGATAGGGATCTCGGTCTCACCGAGATGGGATTGTAATCTCTCTGTTTCCCTCCGTAACGTTTCGGTCCAACTGAGATGAGCGATTGGTCCCACCAAGATTGCAATGCAAACTCTCTGTTTCCTTTTCGTAACATTTTGGTCTCACCGAGATGAGCGAATCGGTCCCACCGAGTTTGCCCGACCAACTCTCTGGTTAGCTTATTACCAAAATCGGTCCCACCGATTTTGTGTAATCGGTCTCACCGAGATTATGTTATGCCCTAACCCTAACCATATCGGTCCCACCGAGTTGACATGTCGGTTCCACCGAAAATCCTAACGGTCACATTATTTGCTAAATCGGTCCGACTGAGTTTCATGATTCGGTCCCACTGAGATTGGTAAGTTGTGTGTAACGGTTAGATTTTGTGTGGAGGCTATATATACCCCTCCACCCACTCTTCATTTGTGGAGAGAGCCATCAAAATATGCCTACACTTCCAACCTACATTTTCTGAGAGAGAACCATCTACACTTGTGTTGAGGTCAAGATATTCCATTCCTACCATATGAATCTTGATCTCTAGCCTTCCCCAAGTTGCTTTCCACTCAAATCTTTTTTCCACCAAATCCAAATCCTGTGAGAGAGAGTCGAGTGTTGGGGAGACTATCATTTGAAGCACAAGAGCAAGGAGTTCATCATCAACACACCATTTGTTACTTCTTGGAGAGTGGTGTCTCCTAGATTGGCTAGGTGTCACTTGGGAGCCTCTAACAAGATTGTGGAGTTGAACCAAGGAGTTTGTAAGGGCAAGGAGATCGCCTACTTCGTGAAGATCTACCCTAGTGAGGCAAGTACTTCGTGAGCGACGGCCATGGTGGGATAGACAAGGTTGCTTCTTCGTGGACCCTTCATGGGTGGAGCCCTCCGTGGACTCGCGCAGCCGTTACCCTTCGTGGATTGAAGTCTCCATCAACGTGGATGTACGATAGCACCACCTATCGGAACCACGACAAAAACATCCGTGTCTCCAATTGTGTTTGCCTTCTCAAACTCCTCCCCTTTACCTTCATATGCAATTGTTTTACATTCCGCTGCTGCACTCTTAGAATTTCATGTGTAGGTTGATTGCTTGACTTGTGCTAAATTGCTAAAATATGCCAAAAACTAAAATTGGGAAAAGGCTAGATTTTTATTTGGTCAAGTAGTCTAATCACCCCCCTCTAGACATACTTTCAATCCTACAACCCCTCACTAGTAAGAGGGGACCAAAGGGTTTCTTGTTGAACTTTCTCAAGTCAATATTTCCTACACGCAATTACACCGCGATCATATACATATATATCTATATCCAAAGCCAAAAGGGTTCCCCAAATTATATGATCAAACCTTTGCATAGTTTGCATCCTCCATTTTGGTTGATCTTGAGTAGTTCTCTATGTGAGTGCTTGGAGCTTTCCACTAGCTTTAAAACTAGCCCAAGATCATCAAAATCGAAGTCTGTATGAGGAAGTTATGCATGTTTTACTATTGAGGCGCCTATAGTTTTTTTATGGCCAGATGTCCGGGACTTGGGCGGATGACCGGCCTCCCGGGAAGCCCTGGATGTTCGGGATCCTCCTAGAAATCCGTCCGCCCATGTCTAGAAACTTTGTTGAAATGTTGGTTGTGCCCGCCGGATGTCCGGGGCCCCAAGATTGGCCAGATGTCTGGGCTTTGGCCATATGTCTAGGCCCTGTACATCGACCCTGTTTTCCTGTGTTCATGTGCACACTTCACATCCACCAGATGTCCAGCCCGACACAACCACTTAGTCACAAACGACTAGTTTTCTAGGCTTGCTATGTATACCCCTCTACCAATTCGGTAGAGGGTTGACCACTCAATCCAAACGAACCCTAGAACACCCAAGTGGCTCCCTCTCACTTCTCCTACACGAAATCTTAGATCCGAGAGATTCATGTGAGTTCTTAAGAGCTTTTCCAATCAAGTGATAGATCCACTCCCTCTCCCTCTTATGACCAAAGGAATTCGTGATTTGGGCAAGTCTCGAGCATCTCCCCCTTGATCTTGTTACTCTTGGAGGTTGGAGACTCCTAGGTGGTAGGAGTGCACCGGTGAGGAATCAACTTGTGATTCGGAAAGTTTGTGAAGGTTTGGAGGCCGTCTCAAGTTCTACCACTAGTGGTTGGGAATCGCCTTCGTGGTGATATCTCAAGGAGAATAGGCTGAGTCGTGGCGCTAGTGTGCCTTCATGGTAACATCCACCTCTCAAACAGTGACTAGCTTCCCTCCAAGGAAGTGAACATCGGGATAATCCTCGTCTCCGTGTCTTCGATTATCTCTAAGCCTAGCCACTACTTGTGGTTTACTTTGGTCTCTTGACCTTGCATTCATTGTATATTGTTGTCCTCATTATATCGTGTTGGCCATTTCCTTGAAGATATTATTTAGGCCTACACTTTATATCCCACAATTCATACTTGCTACTATTGATATTTCTTGTGTTTAGTGTAAATTGCTAACTTGTGTCATACACTTGCATATCTTGTGATATTGCTCAAGTAAGTTTGTGTAACTTACTTGTGCTTGTTAGTAACCTTGTTGTGCTCGCCTCATTTAGATTTAGTTGTTGGTGCACTTAGTTGAGTCTAGTATATTTGGATTTGTGCTTGAAAAGTATCCTCTATGTTTATTTTTGCAGGATAAAGCCAAATCCGTAGAAGTTTTTAAAACGCCTATTCACCCCCCTCTAGGTGACATCATGGACCTTTCAACTAGCGGCGGCGAAGACTCAGATATGTGCAAGCCGCGACGACGGCAGTGCCAACATCACTCAGACAGAAGGAGTTGCTTCCCCCCTTCTTCTTCGCCTCCGTCTCGTCCTCCTAGTCTCAGCCATGCCCCCGTACTCCTCATCGGCTCGGAAGCTGGTAAGCATACACACCCCTCTGTTCATTTGCTAGGCATGGTGTTGGTTAGATTTCGTTGTCCCTTACCCATACATTGATGTCTAGGAGGATCTAGACGAACAGACAAAGCTGGTAACTCAGTCAGCAACACTCATGGCAGTGATTCAGGCTTGGATGATGTTCGTTTGCTAGATAATAGTTTGTCATAGAGAAAAGCGTGTCATTAGGTATGGTCCATTCTTCATCCGAGTTAGGGAGATGATCGCCAATCTGAACTACATCTACAACGTAGAGGCCATGAACATGCTTCAAATGCGCTGATTACCATTTTCCATGCTTGTGAAGACCTTTAGGAACAAGGAGGTTACTAGAAGATAGCATCCACACCTCCGTGGAAGAGCAAGTTACCGCGTTCCTTCATGTCGTCAGTCATAATTAGAGCTTCAGGGGTTATTCACAACACATTCAAGAGATCCAATGAGACAACTTCTCGGTATTTCAAGCAAGTGTTGTATGTTGTTGGGGGCTCAGAGGAGAGATGATCAAGGCACCAACCGAGCAAACTCCGCACAAGATTCGCACGAGGCCAAGATGGTATCCGTATTTCAAGGTGAGCATTACTTGTATTTCATGTCATAACATGCTTGCAATGTTGTCGTATAGCCATAAGAACACGTTTTCACGCCATCACACGATTGTATTGGCGCCATAGTTGATACTCATATCACTGCTAGAATGTCTAGGACACATGCATCAGCAACATACATGAGTATAAAGCACTAGACTAGCCAAAATGTGCTTGTTGCTGTTGACTTCGATCTGAAGTCTACATATGTGTTCGCTGGCTGGGAAGGATCAGTCCACGATGCTACCATTCTTGCTGACAGCATGACAAGGCATGATGGCATCAATAGCCGCGATGGTAAGTTCTACATAGGAGATACTGACTATGCATCTCGGCCTGGTGTTCTTCCACCCTTCAGAAAAACCAGGTATCATATGAACACGTTCTTTTGTAGGAACACGCAAGAATTATTCAATCACAGACACACCAACCTTAGATTCATGGTTGAGAGGACATTTGGAGCTCTGAAGAATCGATTTAAGATCCTAGATCAGAAGTCGTTCCACCCTTACCCCACTCAAGTTAAGCTGGTTCTTACTTGTTGCATTTTACCCTTACCCCACTCAAGTTAAGCTGGTTCTTACTTGTTGCATTTTGCATAACTGGATCTTGCAATGGGTTTTTTACGAGTTAGTGCCGAAGGGGGAAGATGTGACACCCGATGATGATCACTCCGGTCATGGTGTGCAGACACGCGACAATGAAGTTTGGAAGAGTAAAAGGTTGGAATGTGCTGAGGCAATGTGGGCAAACAAAGGAACTACAAAGATCTGAAGAACAACAACAGCAGGGGAGGAAGCAACAACAACAGTAGAAGAAGATGAAGAAGAACAGGAGGACCGGAAGAAGCAGTAGCAAAGGATGGACCCCCCCCCCCCCCCCTATTTCGTCATCGATGAACTATCCCCTATTGAGCCACATGGCTGTTAACTTGTAATGCTATTTGTCAGGAGCTAGGATGAACTGCTATTTCACTGCAAAACTGTCTAATTCATATTGTTTTGTGATGTGATGTTCTAATAATGTAGTGTGTAGTAGTGTATGTTGTGGTAAAGTCACCACATATGCAGTATGAAATGAGGAGAGGTGAGCATATCACATGCCGTGCTCAACCAAACACCATGATTTGCATGTTCACAGTCTTAAACCCGAACTGCATGACAACCAAACACAAGCATGAAAGTGCTCAGTGGTGCGATGCACGGTACCAAACGATGTGCAGAACATGGTTTTTATCTTGCATTAGCTCAACATGTCCCTACTCGGCCACAGATACAAATTGACAAAAATCTGAATCCGTGCGAGTAACCAAACGCGTGCTTACAGTCTTACCACATATTACTAGATTTCTAGTCCAGTGAACATGTGATGCATCTGATATGTTCAGGGTTCAGGACCAACGATGTGTACAGTGCGTGTTGGGACAGAAGCAATGTTTCTCGTCAGGCGCTGGTTTCCAATGGATGAAACAAAAACTGGCTGTGAAGCTATCCCCACCAAGATGCCATCACACTTTTTGGCCCTTGTTCTTTTTTACATTTACTATGAAAACAAGAACTGGCTGTAACAACGACCTAGTATCTTCACCAAGATGCCTTCACCATGCTACTGGCGCAAGACTCCGCTGAAGGTACGTCCAAGAAACACGCTGAGAAAATGCCAGTAATCAGTGCCTCTGAATCTGTGCAGTATTCATGTTACTGACATATAGACATCAGGAAACTAGTACAAAATGGAGATTACGGGAAACAACAGCAGCAGTTACCATGAAGAAGGCTTGATCACATCAGTACAACAGGTGACAGAGAAGGCGCTTTTGTTATCCTGCAATCAGTCCCAGCTGGGTTTGTTCCTCCTCAATTCTTTCTTCTGTGAGAGTACCTTCTTGTTTTGCATTCTGTTCCTCTCAGCGGCTGCAGCACTACGATGACACATTGATCAACTGAGTCAATGAGTGTAGTTTGACAATTTTACCTTCTCATGTGTTATTCAGAGATGAAACGGCATATATTTCAGGCCTGTTTGGTGGCCCATTTATCACCACAAGTTAGAGGCAAAAAATTTGGCTAAGCAATATGCCTATGGCAAGCAGGTTAGGTAGGCATTACATGCCACAGTTGTGGAAGCAAACCAAATAGTGACATAGTAGGGCAAACAAACAAGCCTGACTCCACGAAACATGGACCATGGGCCTAAGAAAGTGTGACAAGTCATAGTTGCAACAAGTAACTAATATGGAGAACGAGAATAAGGTTAGGGTCATGTTTGGTTTGAATCCTCACATTCCAAGAGAGCATGCCACAGATTTGTTGCGAGCAAATCATCTACCACAAGTGTTGGTGCGTGGCAGGTTTTGGCACAGATCAGAAATGACACGAGGCTAAGGAACTGTACCCATGGCATGTACATTGGTTTAGACAGATGGTGTCTACAATACCACTCCAGACAACACATACAGCAGTTTGTTCTGTAACTTGTCTATTTTTTAGACATAACTACCTGTGAGTATAGATTAAAGACAATGTCCATACAATGGCAAAATCACTGTCTGTAAGTTGTCTGAAAAAATCCTACAGACCGTCTGTAAAGAAACTATTTCTCTCTACTTTCTCTTCTCCACATCACTAAAATTCCAATGTGGCACCCCTTACAGACGGCTGACTAGATGCTATTGCACATGCCCTAATAGGCAGGACAGGACACAAGGCTAGGAACCCATGGCACCATACAAGTATGGCTAGGGACGGAGCATCGTGGAGACCAAACTGGGCCCTGGCAGGGTTTCCCACATATAGCCAATTTAGTGCTATGGCCCGTGATCTACTGCTTGGTTTTGTAGCCCGTGTGTTGCTTTGGCCCATTAGTTCAGCAACTAGCCCCGTCTTTGTTGTGGTTGACGCTTCGCCACTGAGTGTGGCAACAAGCGAAACAACAGCCTAAAAAAAGTCAAACTTGCCTAAGTGAGCAGTGGCAAGTTGTGGCTTCAAATCAAGTATACTTAGCAACTAGCAAGCGAAGCAAACAGCCCCTTATAGAGTATAATGTACAGAAGGTTTCAACAATATCTACACTACATGACACCGTTTACAATTTCCTTAAATGACTTGCACTTATATAAACAAAAGAGCTAGCTCAGTTAAGATTAGCTCATCACTTGCTACTTGTGTGGAGTATTGGTGCCTAAATAAATTTGGAGGAAGCAAATGGCCAGAAAGCAGCTTACATTTTTTCAATTTTCTTCTTTTGCTCTTCTGAAGGCGGTGGGGGAACATATGATGCAGCATCAATGATCGCCTGTTATCAAATATTTAATGAGTACACTATATGGAAAAAGGGCAACATCAACATGAACCCTATGCAAATTGCTTCTAGACAAAGATTTGAAATGGATGAGGTGTACCTGTATTTTCTGCAAAGCATCTTCAATATTGCCCCTAAGGTGATAAACATGTCAATTGCTGTCCAAATAAGACAACAAAAAGAAATAGCTAAGTGATATTTACTTCTGTGTCCTAGTTTTGGTAGAAGACATCACAAGTTCACCATCCTTATTTATCCTGTTCTTTTCCTGGGCGTACAGAAACTTAAATTGTAACGACCTCTCTAAATATGAAATATAATACAAAAATGCATACAAAAGAAAACAGATAATATGATTCATCCATTAAAGGTAAACAACATAATACAGAAGACATGATAGCAACATAAACAGATAAGATGTGCAAATTAAGGTTTTCAAACCGTTTGCAATATCCGTTCCTTAATCCTCTCTCCGAGCCAATGAGCTTTCTCAACATTGAACCGCATGTCAACCTTTGTATTAACTGCAAAATAGTGGTAGACATTTTAGCGTGAAGTGGTAACATCAACATCTTTAAGTAATCACTATCTGGACATCCTTAATATAAAGAAATGGAGAATCTGGTTTGAGGGACTGGATGGTTAATGGATGGTACCATCCTATCTCTGAATCCGACCCAGTTGTTTGGTTTGATAAATGGAGTACATTTGGCAAATTTAATGGACCATCCGATGATGGACTCACCCCATCCTAGGACAAGGTGATCCCTCAGATAAAACACCCCATCGATGGGCCAACAGCAATTATTTGAACATGACAAGCGATGAAACAAAAGGTGCTACTGATGAATTGGAATTGTTCAACAAAACAGATCAGTCATTAGTTTCACAATGCTGAACCAACAACAATTCAGATATACTAGGCAATGCGGTGATAAATAAGGAGAATGTACAGACAGCAAACCTTTATTAACATTTTGACCACCCGCGCCCCCACTTCTTGCAAAGCTAACAGTAACATGATCTGCACACATAAAGTGGGTTACTTCAGAACAGCTTGGCAACCCACGTAACGGTTGGATACATAGTCATCAGGAATCAAACGTTTAGAAATATCACTGGGATGCAGAATGCAGAACTAATACTGTTGACACTGGGGGAGCTATGTGAGGGCTAAACTGTGCCATGGCCCGGTCAATCCAAAACATATGCATAATAGGCTAGTTGGTGAGCAAAAACAATGCCTATGTACGAGTGAAAGCTTAGATTGGCCTGCCCTGGTTTTTTGTTGTAGCTCCGCTACTGACTGTTGACATAAATATTTGTAAGGTATGCTATATATATGATCGCAGTTTAGCGAATTCTTCAAACTATTTTCCTTCTTCCAGTTCATAGTCAAACACCTACAACAAGCCGTGACAAGAATATGCATTTTACTTGCAACTTGCAACAATCAGACCAGATGTTCCATTACCTCTTACAAGAACTTACAGGTTAGATAAAGCAATTTACTAACCAAAAGTTCACTATTACCTCATATCTGTACCTAGTATTTACTTTCTTTTTCTTCGCTTCGAGCTATAAGGCAAGCAAGCCTAGCTACTTCTCAAGCTTAATTAACTTGCTTTCCACAGTACCAGTTTCTGCTTAATAAAAGCAGATTGGCAACAGAGCAACCAAATCAACTTCATAGCCAGCATTCACCACACCACCAGCTTACAAATTCTTTTGCGCTACGCAAATGCCAGCAGAACGATGTCCTTAGCATGAAATGTATGCATGAGTAGTAGATACACATACACTTGAATGAGCAATCAGGAGGAACAACTCCGTAGGGGCAGACCGCTAGGTAGAATGGACCTACGAACGCAAAACAGATGCCCATTTCTCACTCCATAAATAGCATATTTACTGCAAAGGCATCGCAATCCTCCTTAGCAAATATGGCACCTCGTGATCCCCATCTTCTATGTTTCTAGTCATAAGCTACTCCATTCGGATTTATGTCTAAATCTTAATACAGGCTATTTAAATTGAACAGTACTAATCCATTTCTAAAGCATTCAGCAATCAATTCGGATTTATGTACCAATGACAGTACTACGCCAATGGGGCAAATTAGGGCGGTTGGGGTGAGTTACCCATGGTGATCTTGGGGACGGGATCAGAGCCGGCCGAGGCCGCGCGCTCCTCGGCGTCGCGCATCACCTGCTGTGCCAGTGCTAGTCGCGCTGACACCTTCTTACCCCTGCCGTCGCCGGCCTCGGCCGCCGAGCATCGGAGATGGACCAACCCGACCCTGCCAACGCTCAGGCCCAGGCCCAGGCCCGGGCTCGGGGAGGGGGACAGGGGCCCTCGGAAGAGAAGAGAAGGGACGTGACGGAAGCCGAGCCGTAGGAGGCGGGTGCTCCGCATGGCGGTCGCCATTAGCCTTTCTGTGGAGGGAGACGAGTGTCGAGCGACGAGACAGAAATCACATATCTGCACAAATCAAATCACAGACTGACCTGGTCACGAAAAAATTTCACTCTGCTGACCCTTTAGTGTGGCGCCCGACAGCCGGGCGCCGCACCCTACTGTGCAGCGTCCTTCCTTTAGGCGTCGCACATCCTGCCAGCGTGGCAGCCCTGGTCTAGTTGCGGCCCCACACGCACCTGTGCAGCGCCTAAGAGCTAGGCGCCACACACCTGTAATGTGCAGCGCCTAGCTCTTGGGCGCTGCACAGTCTGTGTTCCACTTGGGCTGGCCCCACCCTCTCTCCCCTCCCACCCCCACCCCACACACCCCCACCCGACCCAAACCCTTAGACTTGCGACCCTCCTCTCTTCCCCTCTCCCCCCTCTCAAATCCTTCTCAAATCTTGCAAATCCGGAGTATTTGACCGTGGATTTCGAAGCCAACCCCTCCCTTAAGGTAATCTCCTCCGATCCCCTCGTTTTCATCCATAGGAATTGTCACATTTGCTCGAATCTTACTAGTTTGGGGAAACCCTAGATTTTGATAGGATTTGGAAATTTGTGTTGAATGATGTTATATTTCTTTGCTAATTTGGGTTGTTTAGGCTTCCATAGTATGCTAGGGTTAGGGTTATGTGTGTTTGATGTTGGTGTTAGGGTTATGTTGGTGTTAGGGTTGTGGTTATTGTTGGGGGTTAGGGTTATTAATTCATATATATGTTAGGGCATATGTGTGCAAATATTTTTCTTGAGTATTTACTTGATATATGTGTGTTTTTGATTATTGTAGGGATGGAGAGAACATGTGTTTATGTTCATCATGTGGATAAAGAGGCCTTTTTGAAAGGCAATGTTGAGACGGATCCGGATGAGCTTGACATGGTGTTTGAGAGTAGTCCTAGCTATGCGGAGCTTTTGAAACAAGTGAGGAAAGATTTGAATTGGATGGACCCAAGTGATGTTGTTGAGTTCGAGGGAAGGCATAATGTTGGTTTAGGAATGCACATCCGTTTGGAAGACAATGCGTGTGAACTCCGAGCAACGTTGGGTTGCATACAAGAAGACGGTTGCTGAATCTCTAGACAAGGCTCTTGAGTTATTTGCCTCCAAGAAGGTTGAGTCTACTTTGAATTTAGACTTGAACCGGAACCCCTCCCCGTTGGTTGCTAGCACTCCCCCACCCATGAACCAAGATCAAATGAGTGAACCTCAATTCACGCAATAAGATTGGCCAACATTGAGCCCGACTCCAAACAACCAAAATGAAGGTTTTGAAGGGGAGAATGATGAGTACGAGGAGGATGACAACGAAGTTGACCTCCATGACAATAATGTGGGTGATCTCGACCAATATCATGTGCAAGAGACAATGGACCAATCCATCCCTTTTTCCCGTGCATATGCATCGGACTCGGATGACGATGGTCCTGATGAAGAAGTTGATGAGGAGGGGTTCACACCGAAGGAGGCCGAAGCATTCAAGAAGGTATTCGGGCGGGATCACAAGACACCATTGTTCAAGGATCTTAGTCTCGCGGATGAAGCCGTTGTGGATGGTGGAAAATGCATATCTCTTGGAGCTAGGCCAAGTTCTCACCGTGATTTGGAAGACGGCAAGAACGGGATATATCCCGGTTGTGAGTTTCAATCCTTCTTGGAATTGAAGATGTGGCTCGACAACTACTCGGTTACACATTATCGTCAACATAAAATGGCCAACTCGGGCGTGAATGTGCGTTACACGGTCAAATGTGAAGTGCCAACATGTCCATGGATTGTGCGTGCAAGGCCATGGAAAGGAGGTCCCACTTGGCGCATAGTGAGTTGTCTACCAACTCACATGTGCCGGCACAAGAATGCGGATGGCAAGCTTGTATACCAACAACACAGACAACTCACGTCCGAGTTCATTGCTTACAGGCTGTCCAACCAAATATCCACACATCCAACAATGAGCATCAAGAGTGTCATTGCCCTTATCTTGGGCGCTGCACACTGACTTAGCAATTTTTGGGGTGCAAAACCAACTGGAACGCTCCTGGTGCTCTCTGGACTGGAATGTCCAGGTGTGCAGCGCCTAAAGGAGAGGCGCTGCACTGTGTAGTCTGGCGCCTTTTCCTTAGGCGCTGCACCCCTGGACATTTATTAGGCTGCACCAACTCCCTCCCACCCATCCCCACCCCACACACCCCACCCTCCACACAAACCCGAAGCTCAGTGCCTCCCCTCTGCCCTCCTCTCTCCCCCTCTCAAATCCTTCTCAGATCCGGAGTATTTGACCGTGGATTTCGAAGCCAACCCCTCCCTTAAGGTAATCTCCTCCGATCCCCTCGTTTTCATCCATAGGAATTGTCACATTTGCTCAAATCTTGCTAGTTTGGGGAAAACCCTAGTTTTTTATAGGATTTGGAAATTTGTGTTTCTTTGCTAATTTGGTATGGTTAGGTTTTCATAGTATGCTAGGGTTAGGGTTATGTGTGTTTGATGTTGGTGTTAGGATTATGTTGGTGTTAGGGTTGTGGTTATTGTTAAGTGGGGGTTAGGGTTGACCAATAATTCTCGGTTTTGTAGGCATGGCTTCATCCAGTTCCATGACGAGGCCACCGTGTGCTAACCAAGAAGACATGCCGAACAAGTGGGAGGGCGCATCTTTGGACAAGGTGAAGGAGAAAGATGTCAACATCCCGCCTTGTTGGTGTGGAGATGTTTGCAAGGTGAAGGTGTCCACCGACCGAAAGAAAGCATGGACGGAAGGGCGGAGATATTTTGTATGCCCGAACTATGCTTATGATCGTGCACTTCCAACTAACGCCTATGACCAACCACCGGTAAGCTCGAGAAGTAAAATGTTACTCTCAAATGTGTGTCAACACTAACAACAAATTTTTATGCAGTCACCGCCTCCTCTATGCAAGTACTTCACGTGGATAGATCTTGAAGTGCCAGAAGATGTGAAAAAGGACCAATACGCAGATTGTCTTAGGCGGCAACGACGGTTCGGAGAATCATTTCGAAGAGGCTTGGAGGAAGAGCGTCGTCAGAAGGAGAGGATGGAGCGGAAGAAACGAGAGGAGGAGAGGGCACGCCAAGCGAAACTTGCTCGTGAGGAGGAGAGGGCAAGAAAGCTTGCAAAGGCTCGCGAGGCGCAAGAGAAGGACTCGGCACGTGACAAGAAGGGGAAATGGCCTCGCTCTACTCAGTAGGGACTTCGCTTCGGTGCACTCGTCGTCAACTATTTTCTAATGAATGTGTCATGAAGTTGTGAGGGCATGTGAGATGTTGGTGAACTATCTTCTAGGGCAAGCTGCCATTTGTCATTTGTAATGAATGTGTCGTGAACCATGTCGTAGTAATGTTTGAATTGTCTTAAGTTATGAACTCGTCGGCTTAAAATTTGTGTTTGTTCAAATTATTGTAATGCTGCAGTCATTATAAGTATTGTGGATGTGATGCAAGCCAACTGTGGCTCTCTGGATCGTCATGGAAGCAGTGCAGCGCCTAAGGACAGGGCGCTGCACTATATAGTGCAGTGCCCAAGTGTTGGGCGCCACACAGTATAGTGCAGCGCCTAAATGTTGGGCGTTGTAGTGCTGCTATAAGCAAAACTGCAGAAACAGATGCCATTTTGGCCTCCTGCAGCAGCACTCACATAATAAAAATACTGTAAACTGCACATGCTAAGCAAAGAGAACTAATAACTTGAACATCATATCATTTAAGACAATTCAACATTACTTCAGGTTCGCAAACACAAATACCACACTGGTAAGAGTTCACCAACATATAACATAACCTCACAAGTTCGTCAACCTAATTAAACGGCTACAATTAACATGAACAAGCACTAATGCCTTCCGCGCGTGTTCCTGGTGGCACGCCTGCAGGCAAGCTTCTTCTTCTTAGGAGCACGAGGATCCTCTTCGTGCACTTCCTCCTCCGCCTCCGCCTCCGCCTCCGCCTTCGCCTCCGCCTCCTCCTCCGCCTCATCATCCAAGCTAGCCATCCGCGAGGTCCCTACGACCACCTTTGGGTTGCCTCTGTTGTCATAGTCGTTGGGCGTGTACCGGCGTCTGGGCTGCCTAGGCTTGAACACATATGCAGACCGAGCTTGAGCATCCGCCAAAGTCATGTCATCATCAAGCTCATCGCCCTATCACACAACGAAACAATATGGTGAAGGCCGATGTCGTAATCAAGTGAGAATCACATCTAAAGGATTAGTCATACCTCTTGGGTGATCCCACCCTCATCATCCATATAAGCATATGAGGAACTCACATCGTCCTGCTCATGATGAGGTGCGGGGTCTGATGGTGTACCAGACCTAGAGGCAGATGGTTCATCATATTCAAAATCACGGCAACCGAGAAGGTTCGATAACCGCCTTAACTTCTTGGCCTGACGCTGTAACATGAACAAGTGTGTAAGATATCAAACTTCGCAATATAGACTGGCTCTCATAGTGAATGCGATATGTACCTTGAGGAATGCTCGTAGTGAACCATCATCATTGCCAGTTCCAATCGGTGTCTTCTCCAGAATAGACTGGCTCTCATCAGCTGCTTTCTTGATCTCGGTGCGCTGCGGATGAGAAAAAATGAATGCGTTAGCCATTCAAACATGTGTAATACGGTCAACAGGAAAGTAAAGAGGGGAACACTTTACCACATAGTTAATCACCGGAACAGCAGGGACTCCTTGCCCTAGCCTGACATCTCTGTTGTACTTCCCCTTTGCTAGATCCTCAAAGTTTACGGGTTCTTCAAGAATATCCTCATTATATGCCGGCGGGCATATCTCAACTCGAGTAGTTCCAATAAACCATCGTACGTAGTTATCAAAAGCAAGTGAGTTGTGCTCACGAAGCGGGGCGCGTGCAGTGCTACGAGCTTGCTCCACACAAAGCTGGAAGCGGGTAACATACGCAGAATGATGCTTGGCCCGGTCCTTTATTTTCCGTTGCCTTCTCCTGTCCAACCTGTGTGGTATAAAACCAAACATTAGCACAATCAAAAGGAGTCCCGATGATTAGACAATACGCGCACATGCTCTCTTACCTATGAAGTGCTTTATCCGTGTCCACCCAATCCGGCGGGTGAGGCTGGAAAAGACCAAACTGACGATACACGCGATGCGGCAAATGAAACTCAACCGCCCAGTTGCATATCAGTGGGCACCGCATAAGCCAGAGATCCTTATCCCGCAAGCACATCGGGTTGAGGCGGAACTCCGCGGTGTACCCCAAGCTCTCACCCGCGCCATATGGCTGCCATTCCACCTATGAAACAGGGCAACAATGCAAATTTGATAACTATTTTTCAAGCAAGCATGAGAAAGGACTAAAGTAATGACCTCCTTACCTGCTCAGGCGTAATCGTGTCCAACTCGGCAATGTACTTTTGGTACATGAGATTGACATCGTTCGTCATCTCGGAAACGATATCCCACTTGTAAGCCCACGTGGGGCGCCGTAATTCGTCATGTTCATCTGCATACCAAGGATCAAACCTGACGCTCTTCGGGCGTCCAACAGGCAGACGCTCCCAGCTCCATACAGAAAGTAGAAGCAGATTACCACCAATGCCTGCACTAGGTGTGATCCTGCAACACGCATCATCCAGCTACATATGAAAGAAAAACAATGTTAACTTGACAGCAAGCTTGCATTGCTAATGAATAAATGAGTTGATCACAAAACAGACCAACTACCTGTCGGTACAAGTAGGCAAGAGTCGCTGAACCCCAGCTCCATTTGCTATCGAAGACGGTCAACGCCTTCAGCCACATCCATGGAGCGTTCTTGCCAGTGGAGTCAGGAAACAAAGTCCTCGACACAATGTACCACATATACACACGAGCATGTGTCTGGATCACATCATCAGTTGCATCCGGAGGGCACGTCGCAAAGTTATTTTGAATCCACGTGAAAGCAGCTCCGGCTGCCTTCCTTTCCCTCTTCTTCTTCTCTTCTCCCTCCTCTACATCATCCTCAGCTTCGGTAGGAGCCATACCGATAAGAGCAATCATCTGCTCGCGCCACCCATCAGAATCGGTGCTCATACAAAGAGGCCTCCCGTTGATAGCAAGACCGGTGATCAACGAGACGTCCTCGAGCGTCACGGTCATCTCCCCGGTCCGAAGATGGAAACTGTGGGTCTCTGGCCTCCACCGATCAACAAGAGCGGACACCAGTGGAGCGTTTAGATTCGGCGTGGACCGGCTGGCCAACAGAATCCACGGGAGTAGTCCTGCCTGCTTGATGTACGGTGTGTACCGCTCATCATAAGGCATGGCAGGACCAGAGACCCCGTGATACCGAATCTTCAGAGGTTCAAGCTTCTGCAAAAAACAAGTAATGACAAATCTTAGGGCATGTAAATTTCAACTAAAGGCAAATTTGCAAAATATTTAGATTACTCATTATTACCTTATCCTTCTCGCGCATCATGTAGGCCCGGTGTTGCACGTCGTAGACATCGTCCAGAAGCCAAACCATCCTTACAATTTCAAACAATAAACATATAAAAGTTCATCTTCATCTCAAATATCGGTATACACTAAACATATAACATGTGTTCAACTACAAGAATCTCAACATCTCCTTCTCACACAATGAATATGTCATATGTGTTCAAATAAACTAAACATCTAATATTTCAAATAAACTCAACATCTAATATTTGAAATAAACTGAACATCTAATATATATCTAAACAAACTTCTCATATATGTCTACAAAAATCAACATCTCATAGTTATCTATAAAAATAGGCATCTCATATATATCTAAAAAAACTAAACAATCTAGGGTTTCAACAACAAGAATCATATATTGTGAACTAATAAATAACACTACGGTACTACCAATATGAATACACATCCTAAATCGAGCAAACCAAACAAATCAAGGGTTCCATCAAATCATGGACAAATATCTAGAATGGCAACAAATTTACGGAGCAAAAGAAAGAGAAGGGAAGAGTTTACCTAGTAGGATGGATTGGGGATCGAATCCACGGATCAAATCTTCAGATCTGAGAGGGATGTGGGGGGGATTAGATGGGGGCGCTGCCGCCGCCGCTGCTCTCTGTCCAGAGAGCGGAGAGATGAAGAACTGTCTGGTCGGGCTGGGGCGGCCGCGCTTAAGTCACTGTGCAGCGCCCAAGGGCTAGGCGCTGCACGTCAAAGTGTGGCGCCTAGCTCTTAGGCGCTGCACAGGTGCGTGTGGGGCCGCAACTGGACCAGGGCTGCCACGCTGGCAGGATGTGCGACGCCTAAGGGAAAGACCCTGCACAGTAGGGTGCGGCGCCCAGCTGTCGGGCGCCACACCAAAGGGTCAGCAGAGTGAATTTTTTTCCTGAACAGGTCAGTTTGTGATTTGATTTCTGCCTCAGGTCAAATCTGTGATTTCTGCCGAGCGACGAGACGGACCGGAATGGCACGGGGGCATACGGCAGCAAGGCGAGGAAGAAGAGGCAGAAATTTATTTGGGCTTAAAGGGCTTCCGTGGTCATCTGCGTCCGCTCATGGGCCGACATCAGCGGTAGCCTTGATTTCTCAAAAAAGAAGCATTTGCAAGCTTTCTCAAATGACGACACACTAATCATTTGAAAGCCCACTAGTCACATAGTATCAGGAAAGACGGCCAGAGCACGGGCGGTGATATGGGGGAGCTCCTATCTGCCGCTTATTGCGGCAGACAGTCGAGCAAACGCATAGGCTGCCCCGACTGGGCCAGCCCACTAACGAATGAGCGAAGACAGTGGTGCCCGCGAGTGACTACTGTAGCAAGTTTATAAATTCGCAAAAAATAGGAGAATTATCGAGGATCGAACACGAGACCCCCAAACAAGATATTCTGGCTAGCCACCGTACAAAATGAGAACTAGTGATTACTTGACAGCGCAAAGTCTATAAGAACAATACAAATGTAGATCCAGAAATTCCTTTTTCCTTTTTTCTACTTTTGTTTTTTCTTTAATTTTTTGTTCGAAATTCAAATAAAAAAGTTCTCGAACATGAAATTTGTTCAAAAACTCAGAACAAATTTCTGTACTTGGAAAAAGTGCGTGCCTTTTTTGAATTTCTAAACAGTTTCATAGGCAAGACCATTTTTGCATATATGAAAAAAAATTGAAACTGCAGAAAATGTTTTTGAAAAAACATGATTTTTTTTGAAGTTGTGAACAAATTGAAATTCCAAACAAAATTTTAAACAACGAACATTTTTTGAATTTTGGAACAAATATTTGAAAATGGAACATTTCATGAATAACGAAAAAAATTGAACACTACAGAAAATGTTTTTGAAAATCGTTAAACATTTTTTGAAGTTGTGAACAAATTATGATATTCCGAACAAATTTCTACACCACGAACATTTTTTGCATTTTGGAACAAATATTTGAAAATGGAACATTTCATGAAATTATGAACAAAAATTGAAAACTGCAGAAAATGTTTCTGAAAAACGTGAAACATTTTTTGAAGTTGTGAACAAATTATGAAATTCCAAAAAAAATAGACCACGAACATTTTTGGAAATTTGGAACAAATATTTGAAAATGGAACATTTCATGAAATTAGGAACGAAAATTGAAACCGCGAACATTTTTTGAATTTATGAACAAATATTTGAAAACCGAACTTCATGAAATGTCTAACAAAAATTTGAAACCACGAACAATTTTTGAAATTCCTGAACACTTTTCAAACTCGAGGATTTTTTCTTTTTAGACCAAAATTTGCAATAGCAAACATTTTTTACAATTCTGGAGGAGTTTTTGAAAATATGAACATTTTCTAAATTTGTCAATAAAATGTTGAAATACATGATTATTGTTTCAAATTCCTATAGTTTTTGGAATTCAAAACATTTTTTGAATTTGTGAACATATTTTTAAAATCTGAACAAAATTTTACATTTTTGAGAAAAGGAAATATCTACTTGAGAAGCGAAAAAAGTTGAAAATAAAAAAAGAAACGAAAAAGAAAGAAACAACAAAAGGAAAAGAAAAGAAGAAAGAAAGAAAGAACAGAAAAACGAAAAACCAAAGAGAAACACAAAAAACCGGTTCAGGCAACCTGTTCCCAAAACTAGAAAACCCGGCTGGGAAACTCTAGAATGTTCCCAAAACCGGATATGCTGGAAGACGTTAAATGGGCCGGCCTAACTCATTGCTCGATGGGCAGGGTCTGTGCGGAAGGTTGACAATTTGACACAACATGCATCAAATAGGATATTCCCTGATATGGGGACATCTTGTATGCCGCTCGCTGCGGCAAAGTGCCGACGTTTCGCACATGGCGCCGCTAACCTGGGCCGGCCCATTTCCGGTGGCATGACCGCGAGATAAAAAACGCTAAAAAGAGAGCATGCTTTTAAGCTGTGAATCGATCCTATGACTTCATAGTCGATGGCGCGCTGTGGTAGCCACTTCGACGGTCAAGTCAAACATGTTAGGATAGCAGCGTGATACTTAAAGAAACATACCACAATGCAGAGATCGTACAGATGACCTGCTGCATGTGAGCAACACTAATAGCCACCATAATTCCTGGGATTTCTTACATAAAAAATGGCAGTCTGCCTTATACGAAACATAAGCCGTAACAAAATTAAAATTATTTTCAAAATTTTGAACATGATTTTCTTTTTGAAGAAATTTAATATGTTTTGAAACACAGACACTTTCATATTTCACAGCAAAAGAAGCAAAACTTGAATAATTTTGGGAATCTAAAAAAATCAAAAAAAAGGAACAAAATGAAAATGAGATATTTTTTGAAACTAAGAAGAATTTCATGAAAATGAAAAACATTTTCTGAAAAACAGTAAGAAAAAAACTGAAAGTGCGAACATTTTTCAAAATTACGATGAAAATTTTCAAGTTGTGAGCTTTTTTGAATTCCCCCGAACATTTTTGGAATTCGGGGTCAAACTTTGAAAGACATGAACATTTTGATGATGTGAATAAATATGGAAAGCGGGAACGGGTTTTTGGAAATTCGCATTTTTGAATTGGTGAAGAAAAGATAAATAAATGTGAACATGTTTTGAAATTCCCCAAACTTTTTTGAATTTGTGACCAAAATTTAAAAATATGAGCATTTCTTAAATCTGTGAACAAACTTGGATAGCTGCAGCATTTTTCAAAATTCCCATTTGTTTGAAATTGTGAATAATTTTGGAAAGCGGAAAGATTTTTCTTAATTTCTGAATAAAATAAGAAAACTTACATTTTTTGAAATAACAAACATATTTGAAATAACGAACATATTTCAAATTTTAGTTTTTTTTTGAAATAGAGAACAATTCTGAAAATCACAAAAAAATTGAAATGCGAATATTTTTTGTATATTTGAACAAAAATTTGAAAACAAGAACACTTATTGAGTTTTTGAATAAGTTTTGAAAACGGAACATTTTTGGAATACCGTTCATTATTAGAAAAGTTTTGAGAAATTTGAACAAAAATATTCTAAACAATTTTTGGAAAACATTATGAAAAGTTTTGAAAACAGGAACATTTTCTGAAATTCCTGAACAATTTTTAAAAACTGCAAACATTTTTGAATTTAAAAACAATTTTGAAAACACGGCCATTTTCAAATATTTTAATGTTTTTTGAAAGCACAAATATTTTTTTAAGTTTCCAAGGAATTTTAAAAAACATGAACTCTTGAAAAAAGAAAAAAAACTTGAAAAAGAAACAGCAAAAGGGAAAGAAAAATAAAAAGAAAAGAGAAAAAACCAAAAACCAGAAAGAAGCAGAAATGCGGGTTCAAGGAACCTTCTAGAAGGTTCCCAAAACCAGAAAAACCGGCTAGGAAACTCTAGAAGGTTCCCAAAATGGGCTGGCCCAGGTAATCGCTCGATCCCCGGATCTTTGCGAAGGGTCGACATTTTGACGCAATGTGAGTCACAATAGGATTTCCCGGTGAAACGGGGAGCTCCTATTGGACGCTTTGTGTCAAACTAGCGTCACCGCGCACAGGGAGGCAGCCTGGCTGGGCCGGCCCATCGGGTTGTACCGCTGGAAGGAAAAGAAAGCAAAAAAGGGAGCCGTCCCTAAAAAAACAAATAGGAGGCAAGCGCGCTTGAAACTGCGTGTCTGCGTGCTCCCAGCCACTCTAGCTGACTAGCATTGCTTGTAGCAGAGTAGAGCGCATATAAGATAACTTTGCACAGTCGTACAACCGGACTTGTCTACTGTATTGAACTGAAATTAGTTATTGTAGTGAACATCTTAAAAATGTAAATTTTTGTAAAAGTGTATGTTTTGAAAAAGTGCAAACACTTTTTGAATTTCCAAACAAATTTCCGTAGACAGGAACATTTTTTTGCATGTGCAAATAAAATATTGAAATTACAGTAAATGTTCTTGAAAAAATGAACCATTTTTTGAAGTTGTGAAATTCTGAACAAATTTTGAAACCTCGAACATTTTTTAAATTTTTGAAGAAATATTTAAAAATGCAACAATTCATGAAATTATGAAAAAAAGAAACAACAGACATTTTTTCAATTTGTGAACAAAAACTTGAAAAGTGGAACTTCATGAAATATATAACAAAAATTCGAAAGCATAGTTTTTTTTTGAAATTCCTGAACACTTTTTCAAATGTGAACATTTTTTGAATTGCAGACTAAATTTCGCAAACACGAACATTTTTTGCAATTCCAAATGTTTTTTTGAAATATGAACATTTTCTAAATTTGTGCTTGTTTTTTGTAATACATGGTAATACATGACATTTTTTGAATTTTTGAACATATTTGAAAAAGTGGAATATTTTTAAAATCAGGAAAAATTGAATTAAAAAATACAAATACCGACTTGAAAAAAGAAAAAAATGAAACAAAAAAGAAAAAAGATACAACAAAAGGAAAAGAAAAAATAGAAAAAAGGGAAAAAAAATTTAAAACGAAAAACTAAAAGAAACAGGAAAACCGGCTGGGAAACTCTAGAAGGTTCCCAAAACCGGAAATGCTGCAACACTTAATGGGACGGCCCAGGTCATCGCTGTGTCGCCAGGTGTGTGCGAAAGGTTGCCACTTTGACACAATGTGCGTCCAATAGGAAATTCCTGTGATATGCGTGAGAGCTATGTCTCACATATAGCGAGACCGTAGTTGCTCTGGCTGAATGGTTTCGTACCTCGCATAGAAACTGGCAGACCAATTTAATTTTTTCTTCCATTGCTGGCGTGCAACGCTCGCTCGCGAGCGATCGCTTCGCTGGTTCGAATCGTTTTCTCTCTTCTGGTTTATTGTTTCTTCATCGGTTTTCTTAGTTTTTGTGATGCCCCCGCCTCGATCGTGCACACAAATTCAAGCACAAGGGAGATATATTACAAACCAAGGGTTACGAGGACCCAAATACATGAGCAGCGAAAACAACAATATCTGAATACAGACATAACTAGACAAGTTTGCCTTAAGAAGGCTACCAAAACAACGACAATTAGATTGTAAAGGCGCATGCCTCCTGCCTAGGGCCTCCTAACCACTCCTGGTCGTCAGTCTCCATGTAGTAGTAGGCTCCGTCGGTGTAGTAGTAGTCATCGGCGGGATCAGTTAGCTCTTGGGCTCCGTCATCTGATCGCGGCAATCGGGTAAAGGAGAAAAATGTAGCAAATCAACTGTGAGTACTCACCCAAAGTACTTGCAAGACTTACATCAGATCTAAGCTAAGTATGCATCAGTATCGAATGGAAGGGGCTGTATCTATGGACTATATTGCAGAATGCCAGAGTAGAGGGGTAAGGCCTAGCCTATCAAAGATTAGCATCTTGCAGCAACACAAGAGAGTAGAGTAACTTAACATATAGTAACAAATATATATTAGCAATGCCCAGAGATCCTTCCTCGACTCCTTGCGAGAAAACGATCCCGGAGCTATTATATCAGTTTAGTATCACGAGTATCTAGTTCTAGTTGTACTAGATCGGGATACAACTCCGAGTGTTCGTTACTGTGGACACGGCTATTCGAAAAGATTACTTCCCTGCAGGGGTGCACCAACTTACCCAACACAATCGATTAACTCCGGCCAGACACACTTTCCCTGGTCATGCCCGGCCTCGCCTGATCGACACGCCATAGTCCTACCTAGCTCAACAGAGAGGCCATCACACCGGTCTAAATCCTAAGTGCGAAGAGGTCATGGGCCAATCGTCCTTTGCACTCCCGCGCATTTGCGAACGTGAACGCGGACAAGACCAGACCCACTTCCTTATACAAGGTTACCATCCACCCGGGCGCGCGCCACTCAATTGTCGACGTTCGTGAGATTTTGTAAGAATCATATGACACCCAGTGCCCATACTTATTCCCGTGTGGTCGGTAGTGCGAAAAAGGCTAGAGACCTACTCAGATCACATATCCAAACCGTTAGTGTATTGGAGCCCACGTAGACGATCAGTGATCCTGTCGTCCCGTCTAGTGGTCCTACGATAAGGGCCAGGCCCATCCCTCTCTAAGGCGGTCTCTACCTGCCTGGTCGTGTCGCGTCATCATCTCGTGGGTACCCTCTTGGTCAACCCGACTTCAATAACTCTCAAGGGTACCCCTTGGGTCAACCTGACTTCAACAAAGGACTGAGGTGAAGGTCAAGGTGCCCGTGTGTCCATAACATCAAGGGGGATATGAGGAATTACCCTCGATGGATTCCTACTCGATGTAACCGTCAAGGTGACATTGGAGGAATCACTCTCAAAGGGGTCACACTTGAGGTGTTGCACGACAGAGTCATCATCGGGAGTGGTGAATGAGGAATTCACCCTCTATAGTCCACGACCAATTGGCTACACTACAGAGGAATCGTCAAGAGTGAGATGCGAGGTATCACCCTCGTCACTTGATAGTAGCTCTGCAGAGTCGTACAACTAAGGGGGTGCTGGTGATGTCTCGGTCGCTACACCTCGATCACATTGACCGAGTCATCCAAAAACAAAGCATGGCAACATGAACAAGGGTGTGGGGCCACTGATGGATCTCTAACCAACCTATACTAAGCATGTAGGATAACAAGTAAAGTAACAACAACATGTTACAAAAGAAGGCTATGCATCAGAATAGGACTAACGAACAAGAGTAGCAAAACTAATGCAAGCATGAGAGAGAAAGAATGGGCGATATAGGAATGATCAAGGGGGTTTTGCTTGCCTAGAAGCTCTGCGGCAAGTGGCTGGACGTCTATAGCGTAGTCGTACTCAATGGCATCAACATCGGTCTTAGGGTCTACCGGAGAAGAAGAGGGGAAGAAACAATAAATATAAAGCACACAGATGCAGCACAATGCATGACATGGTGGGATACTATCCAAGAATATTTTCCCGGCTCCAGGCATTTTGTACTGTATTGATATGGAGGGGAAGGTGAAGGAAATATGCCCTAGAGGCAATAATAAGGTTGTTATTTTATATTTCCTTATTCATGATAAATGTTTATTATTTGTGCTAGAATTGTATTGACCAGAAACCTAAATACATGTGTGAATACGTAGACAAACACTATGTCCCTAGTGAGCCCCTACTTGACTAGCTCGTTGATCAAATATGGTTAAGGTTTCCTAACCATGGACATGAGTTGTCATTTGATAATGGGATTACATCATTAGGAGAATGATGTGATGGACAAGACCCATCCGTTAGCTTAGCATATTGATCATTCAGTTTTATTGCTATTGCTTTCTTCATGTCAAATACATATTCCTTCGACTATGAGATTATGCAACTCATGGATACCGGAGGAATGCCTTGTGTGCTATCAAACGTCACAACTTAATTGGGTGATTATAAAGATTCTCTACAGGTATCTCCGAAGGTCTTTGTTGAGTTGGCATAGATCGAGATTAGGATTTGTCACTCTGAGTATCGGAGAGGTATCTCTGGGCCTCTCGGTAATAGACATCATAAGAAGCCTTGCAAGCAAAGAGACTAATGAGTTAGTTGCATGATGATGTATTACAGAACGAGTAAAGATACTTTTAGGTAATGAGATTGAACTAGGTATGAAGATACCGACGATCGAATCTCGGGCAAGTAACATACCGATGACAAAGGGAATAACGTATGTTGTCATAACGGTTCGACCGATAAAGATCTTCCTAGAATATGTGGGAGCCAATATGAGCATCTAGGTTCCTCTATTGGTTATTGACCGGAGATGTGTCTCAGTCATGTCTACATAGTTCTCGAACCCGTAGGGTCCGCACACTTAACATTCGATGATGATATAGTATTATATGAGTTATGTGATTTGGTGACCGAATGTTGTTCGGAGTCCCGGATGAGATCACAGTACATGAGGAGGAGTCCCAAAATGGTCGAGAGGTAAAGATTGATATATAGGACGATAGTATTCGGACACTGGAAGTGTTCTGGAAGGTACCGGGTACATATCGGGTCACCGAAAGGGGTTCCGGGCAACCCTAACAAAAGATATGGGCCTAATGGGCCAAGAGGGGAAACACACCACCCACCAAGGGCTGGTGTGCCTCCCATATGTGCCGAACCAGAGGAGAAAGGAAAGAGGGGAAGGGAGAAGGAAAGGGGGGATTCGGCCTCCCCCTTCCTTCCCTCCTCCCTCCTCTTTCCTTCCCCCTCCGACAATTATGGAAGGGGGGAGGCCAAATTGGGAAGACCCCAAGTAGGATTCGGCCTACTTGGGGTGCACCCCTTGGCTGCTCCTCCCTCCCTCCACCTATATATGTGTGTGTGTGTGTGTGTGTGGGAGGGGGGGGGGGTGCCCCCTAGCACACAACATCACTTGTTAGCCGTGTGCGACGGCCCCCTCCACCGTTTACTCCCACTGTCATATCTTCGTAGTGCTTAGGCGAAGCCCTGCGCGGATCAGCTCACCATCACCGTCACCATGCCATCGTGATGACGGAACTCATCTACTACCTCGACGTCTTGTTGGATCAAGAAGGCGAGGGACGTCACCGAGCTAAACGTGTGCAGAACTCGGAGGTGTCGTACGTTCGGTACTCGATCAGTGGACCACGAAACAAGTTTGACTACATCAACCGCGTTGTGAAACGCTTCTGCTTGCGGTCTACGAGGGTACGTAGATGATAACCCACAAGTATAGGGGAGCGCAACAATTTTCGAGGGTAGAGTATTCAACCCAAATTTATTGATTCGACACAAGGGGAGCCAAAGAATATTCTCAAGTATTGGCAGTTGAGTTGTTAATTCAACCACACCTGGATAACTTAGTATCTGCAGCAAAGTATTTAGTAGCAAAGTAGTATGATAGTAATGGTAACAGTGGCAACGGTAAAGTAAATAAGCAAAGCACAATATGTGAAAAGCTCGCAAGCATTGGATCAATGATGGATAATTATGTCGGATGCGGTAAAAAGAGGGTATAGAAGGTTGTGCCTTCTAGTTCCATCCATCTCATGATCATCAAAAGGAATCCACTAACAAGGTTGATCAAGTCTTGTTAACAAACTCATTGTGAATAACATGGAACCGGAGAAATTTCGAATAGCACTAGGTTACCTCAACTGGGATATGCACATCCCCAATAATAAGAATATCATATTTTTTCTTGATAGTAGGAAGAGGAAATTCAAAACCTCCAATAATGATAGTTGGAATTTTTCCAATAGAATTGATGCTATGAACTTGAGGTTGTTTCCTCGGAAAGTGTACCGTATGCTCATTACCATTAACATGAAAAGTGACATTGCCTTTGTTGCAATCAATAACAGCCCCTGCAATATTCAAAAAGGGTCTACCAAGGATAATCGACATACTATCGTCCTCAGGAATATCAAGAATAACAAAGTCCATTAAGATAGTGACATTTGCAACCACAACAGGCACATCCTCACAAATACTGACATGTATAGCAGTTGATTTATCAGCCATTTGCAAGGATATTTCAGTAGGTGTCAACTTATTCAATTCAAGTCTACGATATAAAGAGAGAGGCATACCACTAACACCGGCTCCAAGATCACATAAAGCAGTTTTAACATAGTTTCTTTTAATGGAACATGGTATAGTTGGTACTCCTGGATCTCCAAGTTTCTTAGGTATTCCACCTTTAAAAGTATAATTACCAAGCATGGTGGAAATTTTAGCTTCCGGTATATTTCTTTTATTTGTAATGATACCCTTCATGTATTTAGCATAAGGGTTTACTTTAAGCATATCAGTTAAGCGCATACGTAAGAAGATAGGTCTAATCATTTCAGCAAAGCGCTCAAAATCCTCATCATTCTTTTTCTTGGATGGCTTAGGAGGAAAAGGCATGGGTTTCTGAACTCATGGTTCTCTTTCTTTACCGTGCTTCCTATCAACAAAGTCTCTCTTATCATAACGTTGATTCTTTGATTGTGGGTTATCAAGATCAATAGCAGGTTCAATCTCTACATCATTATTATTGCTAGGTTGAGCATCAGCATGAACATTATCATTAACATTATCACTAGGTTCATGTTCATCACCTGATTGTGTTTCAGCATCAAAAATAGAAATATCGTTGGGATTCTCAGGTGTGTCTATAACAGGTTCACTAGAAGCATGCAAAGTCCTATCATTTTTCTTTTTCTTCTTTCTAGAAGGACTAGGTGCATCTACATTATTTCTCTGAGAATCTTGCTCAATTCTCTTAGGGTGGCCTTCAGGACAAAGGTTCCTGAGTCATTCTACCAGTTCTAGTAGCCACTCTAACAGCAAAATCATGTTTATTATTTAATTCATCGAGCAAATCACTTTGAGCTTTAAGTACTTATTCAGCTTGAGTGGTAACCATAGAAGCATATTTGCTAATGAGTTTAAGTTCACTTTTAACTCTAGCCATATAATCAGTCAAGCGTCCAATCATGAAAACATTACTCTTTAATTCTCTACCAACATAAGCATTAAAACTTTCTTGTCTAGCCATAAAGTCATCAAATTCATCTAAACATTGGCTATGAAATTTAGTAGATGGGATTTCAAATTTATCATATCTATAGAGAGAATTTACCTTTACTACCTGTGTCGGGTTATCAAGACAATGTGTTTCTTCAACAGGCGGTATATTAAGACCATGTATTTCTTCAATAGGAGGTAAATTCTTAACATCTTCAGCTTTAATACCCTTTTCTTTCATAGATTTCTTTGCCTCTTGCATATCTCCAGGACTGAGAAATAGAACACCTCTCTTCTTCGGAGTTGGTTTAGGAATAGGCTCAGGAGTTGGCTCAATTGGCTCGGGAATTGGCTTAGAAAGAGTCCAATTATTTTCATTAGTCAATATATTATTCAATAATAATTCAGCTTGGTCGACTGTTCTTTCACTGAAAATACAACCAACACAACTATCCAAGTGGTCCTTGGAAGCATCGGTTAGTCCATTATAAAAGATATCAAGTATTTCATTTTTCTTAAGAGGATGATCAGACAAAGCATTAAGTAATCGGAGAAGCCTCCCCCAAGCTTGTGGGAGACTCTCTTCTTTGATTTGCACAAAATTATATATTTCCCGCAAGGCAGCCTGTTTCTTATGAGCAGGGAAATATTTAGCAGAGAAGTAATAAATCATATCCTGGGGACTACACACACATCCAGGATCAAGAGAATTAAACCAAGTTTTAGCATCACCCTTTAATGAGAATGGAAATATCTTAAGGATATAATAATAGCGAGACTTCTCATCATTAGTGATCAGGGTGGCTATATCATTCAACTTAGTAAGATGTGCCACAACAGTTTCAGATTCATTGCCATAAAAAGGATCAGATTCAACCAAAGTAATTATCTCAGGATCAACAGAGAATTCATAATCCTTATCAGTAACAAAGATAGGTGAAGTAGCAAAAGCAGGGTCATATTTCATTCTAGCATTTAGAGTTTTCTGTTTAAGTTTAGCTAGTAACTTCTTAAGATCATATCTATCATTGCAAGCAAAAAGATCTCTAGCAGTTTCTTCATCCATAACATAACCCTCAGGAACAATAGGCAATTCATACTTAGGGGGAGAACCTTCATCATCACTATCATCAATAATTTCATCTTCAACAATTTCATTCTCTCTAAACCTAGCAAGTTGTTCATCTAGAAATTCACCTAATGGCAAAGTAGTATCAAGCATAGAAGTAGTTTCATCATAAGTATCATGTATAGCAGAAGTGGCATCATCAATAACATGCGGCATATCAGAATTCATAGCAGTGGCAGGTTTAGGTGTCGCAAGCTTACTCAAAACAGAAGGAGAATCTAGTGCAGAGCTAGATGGTAGTTCCTTACCTCCCCTCGTAGTTGAGGGAAAAATATTAGTTCTTTCGTCTTTTAAGTTCTTCATAGTGATCAGCAGATATAAATCCCAAGTGACTCAAAGAATAGAGCTATGCTCCCCGGCAACGGCGCCAGAAAATAGTCTTGATAACCCACAAGTATAGGGGATTGCAACAAATTTCAAGGGTATAGTATTCAACCCAAATTTATTGATTCGACACAAGAGGAGCCAAAGAATATTCTCAAGTATTGGCAGTTGAGTTGTCAATTCAACCACACCTGGATAACTTAGTATCTGCAACAAAGTATTTAGTAGCAAAGTAGTATGATAATAATGGTAACAGTGGCAACGGTAAAGCAAATAAGCAAAGCACAATATGTGAAAAGCTCGTAGGCATTGGATCAGTGATGGATAATTATGTCGGATGCGATCCCTCATGTAATAGTTATAACATAAGATGACACGGAACTAGCTCCAATTCATCAATGTAATGTAGGCATGTATTCCGAATATAGTCATATGTGCTTATGGAAAAGAACTTGCATGACATCTTTTGTCCTACCCTCCCGTGGCAGCGGGGTCCTAATGGATAGAGTACCGGACCAAAGCATTAACACATAGTGAATACATGAACTCCTCAAACTACGGTCATCATCGAGAAGTATCCCGATTATTGTCACTTCGGGGTTGTCGGATCATAACACATAATAGGTGACTATAGACTTGCAAGATAGGATCAAGAACTCACATATATTCATGAAAACATAATAGGTTCAGATCTGAAATCATGGCACTTGGGCCCTAGTGACAAGCATTAAGCATAGCAAAGTCATAGCAACATCAATCTCAAAACATAGTGGATACTAGGGATCAAACCCTAACAAAACTAACTTGATTACATGGTAAATCTCATCCAACCCATCACCGTCCAGCAAGCCTACGATGAAATTACTCACGCACGGCGGTGAGCATCATGAAATTGGTGATGGAGGATGGTTGATGATGATGACGGTGATGAATCCCCCTCTCCGGAGCCCCGAACGGACTCCAGATCAGCCCTCCTGAGAGAGATTAGGGCTTGGTAGCGGCTCCATATCGTAAAACGCGATGAAACTTTCTCTCTGATTTTTCTCTCCACGAAACAGAATGTATAGAGTTGGAGTTGAGGTCGATGGAGCAGCAGGGAGCCCACGAGACAGGGGGGTGCGCCTAGGGGGAGGGGGCGCGCCCCCAACCCTCGTGGACAGGGTGTGGGCCCCCTAGCCTTGATTCTTTCGCCTGTATTTTTTATATTTTCCAAAAGTTATCTCCGTGGATTTTCAGGTCATTCCGAGAACTTTTGTTTTCTGCACAATAAATAACACCATGGCAGTTTTGCTGAAAACAACATCAGTCCGGGTTAGTTTCATTCAAATCATGCAAGTTAGAGTCCAAAACAAGGGCAAAAGTGTTTGGGAAAGTAGATACATATCAATAGACACACTCTCCCACTCGTTGCTATGCATCTCCTAGATAGATCTTGCATGAGCGTAGGATTTTTTTTGAAATTGCATGCTATATTCCCCAATAGTGGCATCCGAGCCAGGTCTATGCGTAGACGATATGCAGGAGTAGAACACAAAGAGTTATGGGCGGTGATTGTCATACTGCTTACCACCAATGTATTATTTTGATTCGGCGGTATTGTTGGATGAAGCTGCCCGGACCAACCTTACATGACCACGTTCGTGAGACCGGTTCCACCTACAGACATGCAACGAGTTTTGCATAAAGGTGGTTGGCGGGTGTGTGTTTCTCCTACTTTAGTTGAATCGAACTTGAATGCGGCCGGTCCTTGTTGAAGGTTAAAATAGCAAACTTGATAAATCACCATTGTGGTTTTTGTGCCGTAGGTAAGAACAGTTCTTGCTAGAAGCCCGTAGCAGCCACATAAAACTTGCAACAACAAAGTAGAGGACGTCTAACTTATTTTTGCAGGGCATGTTGTGATGTGATATGGTCAAGACATGATGTGATATACGTTATTGTATGATATGATCATGTTTTGTAAAAGTTATTGGCAACCGACAGGAGCCTTATGGTTGCCTCTTTATTGTATGAAATACAAACGCCATGTAATTTCTTTACTTTATCACTATGCGTTAGCGATAGTTGTAGAAGAATAGTTGGCGAGACGACCACGACGCAATGATGGGGATCAAGGTGTCGAGCCGGTAACGATGGAGATCATGACGATGCTTTGGAGATGGAGATCAAAAAGCACAACATGATGATGGCCATATCATGTCACATATTTTGATTGCATGTGATGTTTATCTTTTACGCATATTATTTTGCTTATACGACGGTAGCATTACAAGATGATCCCTTAACTAAATTTCAAGGTATAAGTGTTCTCCCTGAGTATGCACCGTTGCGACAATTTGTCGTGTTGAGACACCACGTGATGATCGGGTGTGATAGGCTCTATGTTCACATACAATGGGTGCAAGACAGTTTTGCACCTGCGGAATACTCGGGTTAAACTTGACGAGCCTAGCATGTACAGACATGGCGTCGGAACACTGGAGACCGAAAGGCCGAACATGAATCATATAGTAGATATGATCAACATAGAGATGTTCACAATTGATGACTACCACATCTCACGTGATGATCTGACATGGGTTAGTTGATTTGGATCATGTATCATTTAGATGACTTGAGGGATGTCTATCTAAGTGGGAGTTCTTAAGTAATTTGATTAATTGAACTTAATTTATCATAAACTTAGTCCTGATAGTATTTGCATATCTATGTTGTAGATCAATGGCCCGTGCTTCCGTTCCCCTAAATTTTATTGTGTTCCTAGAGAAAGATAAGTTGAAAGATGATGGTAGCAACTACACGGACTGGGTCCGTAACTTGAGGATTATCCTCATTGTTGCACAGAAGAATTATGTCCTCGATGCACCGCTAGGTGAAAGGCCTGATGCAGGAGCAGATGCTGATGTTATGAACGTATGGCAAGCTTGATTTGATGACTACTCGATAGTTCAGTATGCCATGCTTTATGGCTTAGAATCGAGACTTCAAAGACGTTTTGAACGTCATGGAGCATATGAGATGTTCCAAGAGTTGAAGTTAATATTTCAAGCAAATGCCCGAGGTGAGAGATATGAAGTCTCCAACAAGTTCTATAGCTGCAAGATGGAGGAGAACATTTCTGTCAGTTAACACATACTCAAAATGTCTGGATATCATAATCACTTGACTTAGCTGTGAGTTAATCTTCCAGATGATAGTGTTATTAACAGAGTTCTCCAATCACTGCCACCAAGCTACAAAGGCTTTGTGATGAACTATAATATGCAAGGGATGGATAAAACAATTCCCGAGCTCTTCGCAATGCTCAAAGCTGCGAAGGTAGAAATCAAGAAGGAGCATCAAGTGTTGATGGTTAACAAGACCACTAGTTTCAAGAAAAAGGGTAAGGGAAAGAAAGGGAACTGCAAAAAGAGTGGCAATCAAGTTGCTACTCCCGGAAAGAAGCCCAAAGCTGGACCTAAGCCTGAAACAGAGTGCTTCTACTGCAAAGGGACTGGTCACTAGAAGCGGACTGCCCCAAGTATTTGGCGGATAAGAAGGATGGCAAAGTGAACAAATGTATATTTGATATACATGTTATTGATGTGTACCTTACTAATGCTCGTAGTAGCGCCTGGGTATTTGATGCTGGTTCGGTTGCTCATATTTGTAACTCGAAACATGAGCTATGGAATAAACGAAGATTGGCTAAGGACGAGGTGACAATGCGCGTCGGGAATGGTTCCAAGGTCGATGTGATCGCTGCTACCTCTTGAGCTTGCGTGGGTTTTCCCTTGAAGAGGAAAGGGTGATGCAGCAAAGTACCGTAAGTATTTCCCTTAGTTTTGAGAACCAAGGTATCAATCCAGTAGGAGACGACGCACAAGTCACCAAATACATGCACAAACAATCAAGAACTTGCAACCAACGCGATAAAGGGGTTATCAATCCCTTCACAGTCACTCGCAAAAGTGAGATCTGATAGACATAGATAAACGGTAAAGTAAATATTTTTGGTATTTTGGTTTATAGATTGGAAAGTAAAGATTGCAAAATAGTAGATCGGAAACTAGAAAGATGTAGACGAGATTCAATAATATGGAAAAGAGACCCGAGGGCCATAGGTTTCACTAGCGGCTTCTCTCAAGATAGCATATATCATGGTGGTTAAACAAATTACTACCGAGCAATTGATAGAAAAGCGCATAATTATGATGACATCTAAGGCAATGATCATGAACATAGGCATCACGTCTGTGTCAATTAGAACGACTCCTGCCTGCATCTACTACTATTATTGCACACATCGACCGCTATCCAGCATGCATCTAGAGTATTAAGTTCATAAAGAACAGAGTAACGCATTAAGCAAGATGACATGATGTAGAGGAATTAATTCAAGCAATATGATGAAAACCCCTTCTTTTTATCCTCGATGGCAACAATACAATATGTGCCTTGCTGCCCCTATTGTCACTGGGAAAGGACACTGCAAGATTGAACCCAAAGCTAAGCACTTCTCCCATTGCAAGAAAGATCAATCTAGTAAGCCAAACTAAACCGATAATTCGAAGAGACTTGCAAGGATATCAAATCATGTATATAAGAATTCAGAGAAGAACCAAGTAATATTCATAGATAATCTTGATCATAAATCCACAATTCATCGGATCTTGGCAAACACACCGCAAAAGAGTATTACATCGAATAGATCTCCAAGAACATCAAGGAGAACTTGGTATTGAGAATCAAAGAGAGAGAAGAAGCCATCTAGCTAATAACTATGGACCCGAAGGTCTATGGTAAACTACTCACGCTTCATCGGAGAGGTAATGGTGTTGATGTAGAAGCCCTCCATGATCGAATCCTCCTCCGGCAAGACGCTGGAAAAGGCCCCAAGATGGGATCTCACGGGTATAGAAGGTTGCAGCAGTGGAAAAGTGGTTTCGTGGTTCTCGTAGATGTTTTTAGGGTATGAGAGTATATATAGGCATAGGAACTAGGTCAGGGGAGCTACGAGGGGCCCACGAGGGTGGGGGTGCGCCCTCCTGCCTCGTGTCCGCCTCGTTGCCTCTCCGACTTCATCTCCAAGTCTTCTAGTTTGCTTTCGGTCCAAGAAATATCATCGCGAAGGTTTCATTTCGTTTGGACTCTGTTTGGTATTCTTTTCTGCAAAACTCTAAAATAGGCAAAAAAACAGAAACTGGCACTGGGCCCTCGGTTAATAGGTTAGTCCCAAAAATAATATAAAATAGCATATTAATGCCCATTAAACATCAAAAACAGATAATATAATAGCATGGATCAATAAAAAATTATAGATACGTTGGATATGTATCAAGCATCCCCAAGCTTAATTCATGCTCGTCCTCGAGTAGGTAAATGATAAAAACAGAATGTTTGATGTGGAATGCTACCTAACATATTTATCCATGTAATCTTCTTTGTTGTGGCATGAATGTTCAGATCTGTAAGATTCAAAACAAAATTTTAATATTGACATAAAAATAATAATACTTCAAGCATACTAACAAAGCAATTATGTCTGCTCAAAATAACATGGCCAAAGAAAGTTCATCCCTGCAAAATCATATAGTTTGGCTATGCTCCATCTTCATCACACAAAATATTCAAATCATGCACAACCCCGGTTTCAGCCAAGCAATTGTTTCATACTTTAGTATTCTCAAACCTTTTCAACTTTCACGCAATACATGAGCGTGAGCCATGGACATAGCACTATAGGTGAAATAGAATGGTGGTTATGGAGAAGACAAAAAAGAGAGGAGATAGTCTCACATCAACTAGGTGTATCAGCGGGCTATGGAGATGCCCATTAATAGATATCAATGTGAGTGAGTAGGGATTGCCATGCAACAGATGCACTAGAGCTATAAATGTATGAAAGCTCAAAAAGAAACTAAGTGGGTGTGCATCCAACTTGCTTGCTCATGAAGACCTAGGGCATTTGAGGAATCCCATCGTTGGAATATACAAGCCAAGTTCTATAATGAAGAATTCCCACTAGTATATGAAAGTGACAAAACAAGAGACTCTCTATCATGAAGACCATGGTGCTATTTCGAAGCACAAGTGTGGAAAAAGGATAGCAACATTTTCCCTTCTCTCTTTTTCTCTCTTCTTTTTTTGATTGGCTTCTTTGGCCTCTCTTTTTTATTGGCTTCTTTGGCCTTTTTTATTTCCTCACACGGGACAATGCTCTAATAATGATGATCATCACACTTCTATTGATTTACAACTCAAGAATTACAACTGGATACTTAGAAAAAAATATGACTCTATATGAATGCCTCCGGCGGTATACCGGTATGTGCAATGATTCAAGAGTGACATGTATGAAAGGATTATGAACGGTGGCTTTGCCACAAATACGATGTCAACTACATGATCATGCAAAGCAATATGACAATGATGATGCGTGTCATAATAAAAGGAACGGTGGAAAGTTGCATGGCAATATATCTCGGAATGGCTTGGAAATGCCATAAATAGGTAGGTATGGTGGCTATTTTGAGGAAGGTAAATGGTGGGTGTATGGTACCAGCGAAAGTTGCGTGGCACAAGAGAGGCTAGCAATGGTGGAAGGGTGAGAGTGCGTATAATCCATGGATTCAACATTAGTCATAAAGAACTCACATACTTATTGCAAAAATCTACAAGTCATCAAAACCAAGCACTACACGCATGCTCCTACGGGAAGGGTTGGTAGGACTTAACCATCGCGCGATTCCGACCTCCACACATAAGGAGGACAATCAAAAAGATACCTCATGCTTCAAATTTGTTACACAAAGTTACCATACGAGCATGCTACGGGACTCACAAACCTCAACACAAGTATTTATCAAATTCACAATTACACCACTAGCATGACTCTAATATCACCATCTTCATATCTCAAAACAACCATAAAGAATCAAACTTCTCATAGTATTCAACACACTTTTTATGAAAGTTTTTATTATATCCATCTTGGATGCCCATCATATTAGGACTAGTTTTATAACCAAAGATAATTACCATGATGTTCTAAAAGACTCTCAAAATAATATTAGTGAAGCATGAGAGTTCAATAATTTCTATAAAATAAACCACCGCCGTGCTCTAAAAAGATATAAAGCACTAGAGCAATATTGTCTAGCTCAAAAGATATAAGTAAAGCACATAGAGTATTCCAATAAATCACGATTCATGCGTGTCTCTCCCAAAAGGTGTGTACAACAAGTATGATTGTGGTAAACTAAAAATCAAAGACTCAAATCATACAAGACGCTCCAAGCAAAACACATATCATGTGGTGAACAAAAATATAGCCTCAAGTAAAGTTACCGATAAACAAAGACGAAAGAGGGGATGCCTTCCGGGCCATCCCCAAGCTCAGGCTTTTGGTTGTCCTTGAATTTTACCTTGGGTTTTTTTTCATCCCCAAGCTTAGGTTCTTGCCACTCCTTATTCCATAGTCCATCAAATCCTTACACACAACTTGAAAACTTCACAACACAAAACTTCAACAGAAAATCTCATGAGCTCCGTTAGTATAAGAAAATAAATCACCACTTTAAGGTACTATTGTGAACTCATTCTTTATTTATATTGGTGTAAAACCTACTGTATTCCAACTTCTCTATGGTTCATACCCCCCGATAATACTCATAGATTCATCAAAATAAGCAAACAACACGCGAAAAACAGAATCTGTCAAAAACAGAACAGTCTGTAGTAATTTGTAACTCTCGAATACTTCTGTAACTCCAAAAATTCTTAAATAAATTGTTGAACGTGAGGAATTTGTCTATTAATCTTCTTAAAAAAGAATCAACTCAAAATCACTCTTCTATAAAAAAGGACAGCTAATCTCATGAGCGCAAAGTTTCTGTTTTTTACAGCAAGATCGCAATAACTTTCACCCAAGTCTTCCCAAAGGTTCTACTTGGCACAAACACTAATTAAAATTTAAAACCACATATAACCAGAGGCTAGATAGATTATTTATTACTAAACAGGATCAAAAATCAAAGAAGAAAAATAAAAATTGGGTTGCCTCCCAACAAGCGCTATCGTTTAACGCCCCCAGCTAGGCATTGGGATTTTGATGATGCTCACATGAAAGACAAGAATTGAAGCGCAAAGAGAGCATCATGAAACACGTGACAAACACATCTAAGTCTAACATACTTCCTATGCGTAGGCATCTTATAGGCAAACAGGTTATCATAGCAGGCAGAAACTAGCATATACGAGGAAGTGGAAAGAAACAATAGCAATCTCAACATAACGAGAGGTAATTTAGTAACATGAAAATTTCTACGACCATATTTTTCTCTCTCATAATATTACATGTAGGATCATAAGAAAATTCAACAATTTAGCTATCACAAAACATATTCCCAACACGATCCACATGCATGCAAAGTTGACATTCTTCCAAAATAGCGGGATTAACATTAACTAAAGTCATGACCTCTCCAAACCCACTTTTATCAAAAAATTCATAAGATTGAACATTCTCCAAATATGTGGGATCTAAAGTTGACACTCTTCAAAACCCACTTTCAATATTATAGCAAACATTATCAATCTCATATTCATCATGGGGCTTAAATAAATTTTCAAGATCATAAGAAGAATCACCCCAATCATTATCATTGCAACAAATAGTAGACATAGATAAACTAGCATCCCCAAGCTTAGGGTTTTGCATATTATTAGCATAATTGACATCAATAGAATTTATAGTAAAATCATTTGCTAATCTTTTTATTTGAGGAGCTACCGTGAATCTCTTCATAAATTTCTTTATCACAATTTTTAGGTTCACGAATTTCAAGCAAAACTTCATAAAGATAATCTAGTGCACAAAACTCGCTAGCAATTGGTTCATCATAATTGGATCTCTTAAAAAGATTAGCAAGTGGATGAGGATCCATAAACTTTTAGCAAGCGAAGATGCAAGCAAAACGAAGGCACATGGTAACACAAGCGAATAAAAGATCAAACGGAAGAAGGGCGAAGAAAAGGGGCGAATCTTTTCGAAAATCATTTTAGAGGCGGGAGAGAGGAAAACGAGAGGCGAATGGCGACTAATGTAATGCAAGGGACAAGAGTTTGTGATGGGTGCTTGGTATGGCTTGACTTGGTGTAGATCTCTCCGGCAACGGTGCCAGAAATCCTTCTTGCTACCTCTTGAGCTTGCGTTGGGTTTTCCCTTGAAGAGGAAAGGGTGATGCAGCAAAGTAGCATAAGTATTTCCCTCAGTTTTGAGAACCAAGGTATCAATCCAGTAGGAGACGACGCACAAGTCACCGAATACCTGCACAAACAATCAAGAACTTGCAACCAACGCGATAAAGGGGTTGTCAATCCCTTCACGGTCACTCAGAAAAGTGAGATCTGATAGAGATAGATAAACGGTAAGTAAATATTTTTGGTTTATAGATTGGAAAGTAAAGATTGCAAAATAGTAGATCGGAAACTAGCAAGATGTAAACGAGATTCAATAATATGGAAAAGAGACCCGGGGGCCATAGGTTTCACTAGTGACTTCTCTCAAGATAGCATATATTATGGTGGGTGAAAAAATTACTGCCGAGCAATTGAGAGAAAAGCGCATAATTATGATGACATCTAAGGCAATGATCATGAACATAGGCATCACGTCTGTGTCAAGTAGAACGACTCCTGCCTGCATCTACTACTATTACTCCACACATCGACCGCTATCCAGCATGCATCTAGAGTATTAAGTTCATAAAGAACAGAGTAACACATTAAGCAAGATGACATGATGTAGAGGAATTAACTCAAGCAATATGATGAAAACCCCATCTTTTTACCCTCAATGGCAATAGTACAATACGTGCCTTGCTGCCCCTAATGTCGCTGGGAAAGGACATTGCAAGATTGAACCCAAAGCTAAGCACTTCTCCCATTGCAAGAAAGATCAATCTAGTAGCCCAAAATAAACCGATAATTCGAAGAGATTTGCAAAGATATCAAATCATGCATATAAGAATTCAGAGAAGAACCAAATAATGTTCATAGGTAATCTTGATCTTAAATCCACAATTCCTCGGATCTCGGCAAACACACCGCAAAAGAGTATTACATTGAATAGATCTCGAAGAACATCGAGGAGAACTTGGTATTGAGAATCAAAGAGAGAGAAGAAGCCATCTAGCTAATAACTATGGACCCGAAGGTCTGTGGTAAACTACTCACGCTTCATCGGAGAGGTAATGGTGTTGATGTAGAAGCCCTTCATGATCGAATCCCCCTCCGGTAGGACACCGGAAAAGGCCCCAAGATGGGATCTCACAGGCACAGAAGGTTGCAGCGGTGGAAAAGTGGTTTCGTGGCTCTCCTAGATGTTTTTAGGGTATGAGAGTATATATAGGCAAAGGAACTAGGTCAGGGGAGCTACGAGGTGCCCATGAGGGTGGGGGGTGCACCCTACCCCCCTGGGCGCACCCTCCTGCCTTGTGGCCGCCTCGTTGCCTCTCCGACTTCATCTCCAAGTCTTTTGGTTTTCTTTCGGTTCAAGAAAGATCATCAGGAAGGTTTCATTCAGTTTGGACTCCGTTTGGTATTCCTTTTCTGCAAAACTCTAAAATAGGCAAAAAACAGAAACTGGCATTGGCCCCTCGATTAATAGGTTAGTCCCAAAAATAATATAAAACATCATATTAATGCCCATTAAACATCCAAAACAGATAATATAATAGCATGGAACAATAAAAATTATAGATACATTGGAGACGTATCAATCGCCATCGGCACGCTACCTCTACATCTACCTCCGAGATTAGTTTTAGACTTGAATAATTGTTATTTGGTGCCAGTGTTGAGCATGAACATTATATCTGGATCTTATTTAGTTACAGATATTCATTTAAATCAGAGAATAATGGTTGTTCTATTTATATGAGTAATATCTTTTATGGTCATGCACCCTTGAAGAGTGGTCTATTTCTGTTGAATCTCGATTGTGCTGATACACATATTCATAATATTGATGCTAAAAGATGCAAAGTTGATAATGATAGTGCAACATATTTGTGGCACTGTTGTTTAGGTCATATTAGTGTAAAGTGCGTGAAGAAACCCCATGCAGATGGACTTTTGGAATCACTTGATTATGAATCATTTGATACTTGCGAACCATGCCTCATGGGGAAGATGAATAAAACTCTGTTCTCCGGAACAATGAAGTGAGCTAATGGCTCATTGGAAATAATACATACGATGTATGCGGTCCGATGAGTGTTGAGGCACGCGGCAGGTATCATTATTTTCTAACCTTCGCAGATGATTTGAGCAGATATGGGTATATCCACTTAATGAAACACAAGTCTGAAACATTTGAAAAGTTCAAAGAATTTCAGAGAGAAGTGGAGAATCATCATAACAAGAAAATAAAGTTTCTACGATCTGATCCCAGAGGCGAATATTTGAGTTACGAGTTTCACTTTCATTTAAAACAATGTGGAATAGTTTCACAACTCACGCCACCTGGAACACCACAACGTAATGTTGTGTCTGAACATCGTAACTGTACTTTATTAGATATGGTGTGATCGATGATGTCTCTTACCGATTTACCACTATCATTTCGGGGTTAAGCATTAGAGACAGCTGCATTCACGTTAAATAGGGCACCGTCTAAATCCGTTGAGACGACACTGCATGAATTGTGGTTTGGCAAGAAAACTAAGTTGTCGTTTCTTAAAGTTTGGGGTTGCGATACTTATGTCAAAAGGCTTTCAGCCTGATAATCTCGAACCCAAATCGGAGAAGTTCGTCTTCATATGTTACCCTAAAGAAACAATCAGGTACACCTTCTACCATAGATCGGAAGGTAAGATCTTCGTTGCCAAGAATGGAACCTTTCTAGAGAAGGAGTTTCTCTCGAAAGAAGTGAGTGTACCTTCTCTCAGTTTGGAAAGTAGCTCATTAGAGAAATCCGTTCTCGTGATGCCTACACCAACTAGAGAAGAAGCTAATGATGATGACCATGAAACTTCATATCAAGTTACTACCAAACCTCGTAGGTCAACCAGAACACGATACACACCAGAGTGGTATGGTAATCCTGTTCTGGAAGTCTTATTACTAGACCATGGCAAACCTACAAACTATGAAGAAGCTATGATGAGCCCAGATTCCGATAAATGGCTTGAGGCCATGAAATCTGAGATAGGATACATGTATGAGAACAAAGTGTGGACTTTGGTGGATTTTCCCGATGATCAGAAAGCCTGATGTTACTGTCTATAAAGCTCGACTTGTCGCAAAAGGTTTTTGACAAGTTCAAGGAGTTGACTACGATGAGACTTTCTCACCTGTAGCAATGCTTAAGTCTGTACGAATCATGTTAGCAATTGCCACATTTTACGATTATGACATCTGGCAAATGGACGTAAAAACTACATTCCTTAATGGATTTCTTAAAGAAGAGTTGTATATGATACAACCGGAAGGTTTTGTCAGTCCTAAAGGTGCTAACAAAGTGTGCAAGCTCGAGCGATCCATCTATGGACTGGTGCAAGCATCTCGGACTTGGAATATACACTTTGATGAGGTCATCAAAGCATATGGTTTTATACAGACTTTCGGAGAAGCTTGTATTTACAAGAAAGTGAGTGGGAGCTCTGTAGCATTTCTAATATTATATGCGGATGACATATTATTGATTGGAAATGATGTAGAATTTCTGGATAGCATAAAAGGATACTTGAATAAAAGTTTTTCAATGAAAGACCTCGGTGAAGCTGCTTATATATTGGGCATCAAGATCTATAGAGATAGATCAAGACGCTTAATTGGACTTTCACAAAGTACATACCTTGATAAAGTTTTGAAAAAGTTCAAAATGGATCAATCAAAGAAAGGGTTCTTGCTTATGTTGCAAGGTGTGAAATTGAGTCAGACTCAATGCCCGACCACTGCAGAATATAGAGAGAAAATGAAAGTCATTCCCTATGCTTTAGCCATAGGCTCTATCATGTATGCAATGTTGTGTATCAGACCTGATGTGTGCCTTGCCATAAGTCTGGCAGGGAGGTACCAAAGTAGTCCAGGAGTGGATCACTGGACAGCGGTCAAGAACATCCTGAAGTACCTGAAAAGGAACAAGGATATGTTTCTCGTTTATGGAGGTGACTGTCAGTGTCAAAACCGGCGGATCTCGGGTAGGGGGTCCCGATCTGTGCGTCTTAGGCTAATGGTAACAGGAGGCAAGGTACACAATGTTTACCCAGGTTTGGGCCCTCTCGATGGAGGTAAAACCCTACTTCCTGCTTGATTGATATTGATGATATGAGTAGTACAAGAGTTGATCTACCACGAGATCGTAGAGGCTAAACCCAAGAAGCTAGCCTATGATGATTATGATTGTGATCGTCCCTCTAAGGACTAAACCCTCTGGTTTATATAGACACCGGAGGGGGCTAGGGTTTACACGGAGTCGGCTACAAAGAAGGAAATATAATATCCGAATCGCCAAGCTTGCCTTCCATGCAAAGGAGAGTCCTATCCGGACATGGGATGAAGTCTTGAGTCTTGTATCTTCACGCTCCAATAGTCCGGACAAAGTATATAGTTAGGTTGTCCGGATACCCCCTAATCCAGGACTCCCTCAGTAGCCCCTGAACCAGGCTTCAATGACGATGAGTCCGGCGCGCAGTTTTGTCTTCGGCATTGCAAGGCGGGTTTCATCTCCGAATACTCCAAAGTAACTATCGAACACTTAAACCGTGTCCGGATCTGCAAGATGATCTTCACATACCACCATAGAGAGCATGATATTTCACAAGTGCTATCTGCTGACAAATTTAGACAAAGCGACATGATACTACAGTCGAGTCATTATTCGAACCGTTTTCCCACAACCAGCCTCAACGCATATCGTGAGGCGGTTTCCTCTACATGTCTTGCCGAAGCAGAGATCGTGTCCCCTTATTGCAGGATTCTCATCAATACGGGTACGGGTAACCCAAACGCACCGCTAATCTCGGCGAGTGGAGAACGAGCGGGTTCCACCAGGCAAGTGAGGAGGCGCAAAATCTTTTATCGCCTCTACAAAGAGATAAGGTCTCTTCCTTTTCACTCACGCCCTTTCCCTCTGCTCGAGCCCTAGCGCCCAAGCACTCTTCTTCTCCACCAAAGAGAGGTTCTCCGAAGATGTCCGGATCTGGAGCAGGAGGCAAATGGATGGCCTCTACCATCCAGGAGAAGGATATCAAGAGGCTCCGAGAGGCCGGGTACCTGGCCAAAAAGATTGGCCATCGTCTTCCGCCGGCGGGATAGATCGTCCCTACTCCGGAGCCCCACGAGAGGGTCGTGTTTCTTCCTCATTTTGTTCGCGGGCTCGGGTTTCCCCTTCACCCATTCGTTCGCGGTATCATGTATTATTACGGGATTGACTTTCATGATCTGTCCCCCAATTCTTTCCTTAATATCTCGACGTTCATCGTCGTGTGTGAGGCTTTTCTCTGAATTTCGCCCCACTTCGGCCTATGGCTGAAGATTTTCGATGTGAAGCCCAAGGTGGTGAGTGGCAAGCACGCCGAGTGCGGCGGCGCCATGGTGAGCAAGATGCCCAAGGTTGTATGGCCGACGGGCGCCTTCAATGACTCCGTCAAGGAGTGGCAGCAGCAGTGGTTCTATATCACCGAACCGCACGGCAAAAAGTGGGTTGCGGCTCTTGAGTTCAGATCCGGAGCCCTACTGTGGCTCACGTCCTGGCCCGAGAAGGGCCTGAGCTGGTCCTCGTCCAATGAGCTGTCACTGCTCCAGACGCGCGTCCAGAGCGTGGTCAACAAGGACGTCAAACTCGTCGACATAGTCCAGGTGATGTTAGTTTGCCTAGTTCTCCCCTGCCAGCGTCGAGCCTGCAATTTGTGGGAATACGACCCAACCGAGCACCAGACCCTTTGGGAGCTCTATGGTTCCTCCCACAAGGATATCTGGAAGGTGCTCTTTAAGTCCGGCAAATCATGGCCGAGCTCCGCTGAGGACCGTGGGTATCAATTATCCTACTTTGCAAGTCCAGTAAGTTATTGCTATGCTCTGTCCATCCACGCTTTGGTTGGCATGTCCTGAGGGAGACACTTTTATCATGCTTTATCATAACCCCAGGGATGGATAAAAAAGGTGGAGCGGATACATTGTCCTGCCCCGCTGCCGGAGGAACCGACCGGACCTCTTCTGACGAAGATGCTGGTCCCAGCGCCTTACGAGGCGCCAAAGAAAGAGGCCTCCAAGAAGGTCAAGAAGACCCGGAGTGACCTCCGTCGTCGCGATGCTTCGGACGCAAAATCCGAAGACTCTAGCGACCATCCTTCTTCCGAAGACGAAGAGGAGGAGGCGGAGAAGATGTGCCTCCTGCGGGGGGTGGGAAGAAAAGGACGGCTTCCTCATCCCTGGAGGCTGAATCGCTAAAGAGGGGGAGAGGTTCCCCCCCCCCAGAGGCATCCACCACGGCTGCTGATAGCAGCCCGGAGTGGGATCCCAGGGCCCAACCCCTGGAAAAGTCGTAAGTATACGAAATCCGAACACACACATGCGCCCGGGGTTGCTTGAATGTAGTAGTTTTAACTGTCGCCATATTTCGTACAGCCCGGCGGGGTCCCATGCCGGACAATCCTCATCGGAGGATTCGCTGAGCTCGGATGCCCTGGCGAGCGAGACGCCTCCAGAGGCCCCTTCCCCAAAGCCTAGGCATGACACCGAGGTGTCGGCTCAGCGGGACCTGGACCAGGGGGGCATATCCCTGGGGCCGGACACACGGGAGCAGTGGCTCATATGCGTGTTGATGGCGGGGGTGATCTTCGGTCTGGACCCCAGCCGGACACAATCCTGGAGACCTTTAAGGCTCCGGGATCGGGTGAGCAGCCCCCTTTGGGGGGCTTGCCTATTCCGCCAGTGGCCTGTGCCCAAGCAGGGCTGCCGGGCGGCCTATCGACAGTGCTAAGAAGCGCGTCTATCATCGATGAACATCGTGCCCTCATGGGTGCGGTGATTGAAAAGATTCAGTCCGCTGAGAGCGGACCGAACGAATCCTGCCTTAGTCTTATAAAGGGCTTTGAGGTATGCTTCTTAAGAGACCTTTGGGAGATTGTCATAATATGAGTAGTAGCCCCTGATGCACTGTCCGGCGAAAGAGAGCCGAACAGGGGATCAAAATTTTCTGTTTTGTAGGAGACTCAGCTAATGACATGTATCCCTTTGTTTGAAAACAGGCGTCTGCAGGGACGACCGCCGCTCATAGTGCGGAGGTGTCCGAACTAAAGCAGCGTCTGGAATGGGCCGAAGGGGAACTTGGCCGCATGAAGAAGTAGTTGGATGACAAGCAAGGTATGCTGGAACCTTGTGCTAATTGAGCACAAATTAGAAGTTGTGTCTAATTAAGATATTTGCATTGTATGCTCTAGGGGCGAGTGCCGAAATTGAGGCACTGAAGATGGCTGTGGCCGAAGCCGATAGTAAGGCCACCGCCGAACAGGCTCTTCGTGAGAAGCACGAGGCCAGGATCATTGAAGCTGAGCGAGAGCTCCTGGAGGTCGTGAAGAAAAGCGAGGGCTTGGAGCAGAGTCTAGTAGGGAAAGAATCTGAACTCGCCCAAGCTCTCCAAGCCACAGAGGATGCTTGGGAAGAAGCCCGAGGTGCTTTGAGGGACATTCAGGAGGCCCGGAAGGTTGCGGCTGGTAAGACCTTTTGTATTTATGGCCATTTTTATATGATAATGGGAGGAACTCTAAGCGATAAACTGAATTCTTGTCTTTCCAGGGGCGTTTACAGATCTGCCTTGCAGCATATCAGATGCCGCCAATTCTACCAGACCGAGGAGAAGAAGTCTGTGGAGAGGGATTTCTGGTCGCAGTATTTGGCGCCAAATTATCCGGTGCCTTTTATCGATCAGCTAAAGCAGCTGGTCGAACTGCACCAGGCGGCCAAACTAGCCATGAAGGACTTGGTTATCCGGTTGTGGCCGCGGAGCCAATTTCAAGCAGTTACTTCGGACTCGTGAAGCGGATTGTTGGCGCTTGCCCTCGGGTTGATGTCATTAAGCGATCGATCTGCATAGAGGGTGCGTGCATGGTGTTTGCCTGTGTGAAGGTGCATTGGGGGAAGCTTGATGCTGAGAAGCTGATGACTGAGGGGCCACCGGAGGGTAAGGAGCATCGCAAGCCCGAGTTGTACTATGAAGGTGTACTAAAAGGAGCCCGCCTTGTGGTGGATAAGTGCCAAAGACACTATATTTCCCTGAAGGCAGTCGTGCCATTCTTTGTAATGTGGGATAATGGCACTTTTATTATTTATTGCCTGTTTTGTTTGAACGTTTGTTCTTCCTGTGCGACTGTTTAGTGTATGTAAATCCTGAGAGTTGGCCAGTCGTCGGCTTCTGCCCCCACGTAAAAAGTACGGGGGTGTTCGGGACATACCTGAACACTCTTTATCCCATTGTTGGGTGCTTTTAAGGAGGTGTTCCTAACCACGAACCAGGCAATCAGACTATAGGGCTTTATCACTCTCACTTAGCCATAGGAATTCGAGTATGGTGGGCGCAGCTCCTAGTGTTTGGAAGGCCGAACTAGGGGCTCTATCAGTGCCTGAACGAAAGACCGATCCATCGCACTTTGCATTTATAATGGCATTATGCAGAATAAATCTTTAAAGATTTTACAACCTCTCGAACAGCTGACCAGCTCTCGCTGTATCATGACAATTAGTTTTCGGCTTTCTCTACTGAGGTGCTCATCCGGAAGAACCGGGACACAATCGCGGTAGTTCTCCCAGCGCTACCTTAGCCGATGGAGCGGAACGTAAGGTACCAAAACATGGGAGCCGGGCAAACCCAACTAATGACCCAAGACATGATTTAGAGCTGATGCATATAGTGCTATAAGTTCGGGGTGCCGAGCGACCGAAAAGGTGGTCGGACTTTATTGCCGTACTATGAAGCCCCTGGCATAATCAGGCATAACACAAGGCGTGGGTGCCGTTTGTGACAAAGAGGCATCAATGAGAAACGACGGCCGGTAAGTGTTATTTAAGTCTACGCATTGTAGTAAAATGACATGTCTATGCATATGAGTGCGGTTGATGCTTATGAGAAGGAGTATTTTTGGCGGAACCTGTCGTGGCCGGACTAGAGGAGGCTGTGTGTGGATCTGAGGTGTATCCGGACTGCCTTATGTGTTCCTACCTTGTGCGTCCGAGCTGATTCCGCATCGCCAGTCCTGTTCTGCGCCAAAGTTAGTCTGTAAAGACAAATGCTTAAAGGCAGCTGCATATACCGTTGTGGTTGAACCGCGGGTGCCTGAGCGGAGCCTGGCTGAACCATGCCATAAAGTAGTTCGGATTCCTAAATTGGTGTCCGGGTGTTTGGCTGCCAAATCAAAATTTTATAAACAGGAATGACTCGCTATTCCAGCGGCGGTATGATTTCCACTCTAAGGGTGGGGTTCGACCTTGCCCATAACTGTGACTATGTCACGCGGGACTGGCCTGATGTTGTACCTCATTGAATCTAGCCAACGTGGTTCGTCCCGGTAGTATGTGGTAATTACTGTATAAGGGGATAATGCCGAAGACTTATTCTTTGGCGTGGTATTTGTTTGGTGATCCTAAGACAACCATTAGTATGGTGGGTCAGTTAAAACTTGGCCCTTGCACCTTGCATCTTTGAGGAGATGTTATTGATAGTTTTATGCCTATGGGGGCTCGTGTAAAATGGAGCCCCCAAGCTACTGAGTAGATAGTGAGTGCAATAAAAATTGCTATGGCTGGTGTTATCCGGTCGGTCGATGTGATTAGAGACGATCGACCGTATTTTTTTACTGTGAGGGGATCTTCCTCACCATGTTTGACTGGTCCTTTGTTGTTTGAGACCTCCCTTCATTGTTTCCGGCGCAAGATCGACCGTTTTGTTTGGAAGATCCTACATTCTCTATTGGTATGCTTGGCCGCCCTTCTGGGGGTACCATGAATTTCACATGGTTGATCGAGTATGCTGCCTGGGCCGGATGGGCCTGAGCTGTTCTTTTTCTGCTGACCGGACTAGGGACCGCTGAATTCGACACCGACTTCACTGAGTTGACGTTTATGACGATTGCGCTGAGGCTTGAGGATGCCTGCTCGTGTTTCCTTCGTATTGTCTTGGACCGTGGTGGTGTGTTGACGTCGGGGTGTGTGCCTTAGGTTCTCCTTCTTAGGTTGAGGTAGCAAATTATGCCGTGTGTGCCCTTTGTCGGGGCGGTCGAGTCCGTATTCCTCGGTGGCCAGGACCTTGGTCCATATGTCCACGAGCAAATCTTGGTCAGCTTTGAGCTGTTGTTGCTTCCTTTGCAGGCTCCTCGCAGTGGCCATGAGCGTCGCTTGAAGCGAACTTGTTCCACGGGATCCTCAGGCACGCCGAATTCATCATCATCGAGGCTTACCTCGTCTTCGGAGGGGGGCATATAGTTGTTCCTTTCCAAGTATCCGACCGTGGCCAGTCCGGCCTGCTTGAAGGCAGGCTGATCAGGGTTGTATTCATCTTTGGCACCATCCAGATTGTTTTCATCTCCTGAGCCGGTATTGTTGTGGCGGGGCTTGGAGCAGCGTTGACGACGCCCATGCTTAGCTTTCTTCCCTGAGGGGTTGTCCTCCATTGCCTCATCGCCATTGGTTTTCTTCGGAGGGTCCACCTATATATATTGTATGAGGAGGTGCCTGTCCACCGCCCCATGAGCGGTGGTTCCTGTTCTTCTCCTGCATCGTCGTCCATACCGTCGATGTCTTTGGAGTCAAAGTCAAGCATGTCGGTTAAATCATCAATAGTGGCTATGAAGTGGGTGGTGGGTGGGCAACGATTTCCTTCGTCGCCTGCTTCCCACTCGAGCCGGACATAGTTCGGCCGAGAGTCTCCTGACAAAGAGAGAGACTTTAACGAGTTCAGCACGTCGCCAAAGGGCGAGTGCTGGAGGATATCCGCAGCGGTGAACTCCATTACCGGAGGCCAACCAGGTTCGGCGGGCTCGGGAGCGCACGGACTGGAACCTACAGCCGGATATGAGTCCGGGGGTCTGGTGTCACAGGCTTATTTAGGGGTGAGGCCTATGTTCGGCTCTACCGCCGATGAGTGTGCGGCCTCTCGGGCGGGGTCCATCAACCCGTCCTCGGGCGACGCACTCTGCTCCAGATTTAGGTCCGGGGCTCCTACAGGGGCGATATCCCGAGCATTGTCCGACGGCAGGTTTAAGCCGTGCTCATCGTGACTGTCCGGCACTCCTGGCGCAGGCCCAATTCTGTTGAAGATCAAGTCTCCGTGGATATTGGCCGTGTGGTTCAAGTTTCCAAACCTGACCTGGTGGCCAGGGGCGTAGCTATCGATCTGCTCCAGTTGGCCAAGCGAATTGGCCCGTAGTGCGAAGCCGCCGAACATGAAGATCTGTCCGGGGAGAAAAGTCTCACCCTGGACCGCGTTGTTGACGGTTGAAGGAGCCATCAAGCCTTGCAGCGACGACACAGAGGAACTCTCAATGAAAGCACCAATGTCGGTGTCAAATCGGCGGATCTCGGGTAGGGGGTCCCGATATGTGCATCTTAGGCTAATGGTAACAGGTGGCAAGGGACACAATGTTTACCCAGGTTCAGGCCCTCTTGATGGAGGTAAAACCCTACTTCCTGCTTGATTGATATTGATGATATGAGTAGTACAAGAGTTGATCTACCACGAGATCGTAGAGGCTAAACCCTAAAAGCTAGCCTATGATGATTATGATTGTGATCGTCCCTCTAAGGACTAAACCCTTCGGTTTATATAGACACCGGAGGGGGCTAGGGTTTACATGGAGTCGGTTACAAATAAGGAAATATAATATCCGAATCGCCAAGCTTGCCTTCCACGCAAAGGAGAGTCCTATCCGGACATGGGACGAAGTCTTGAGTCTTGTATCTTCACGCTCCAATAGTCCGGACAAAGTATATAGTCCGGCTGTCCAGATACCCCCTAATCCAGGACTCCCTCAGTGACAAAGAGCTCTTCGTAAATGGTTACGTCGATGCTAGTGTTCACACTGAACCAAATGACTCTAAGTCACAAACCAGATACATATTTATTTTGAATGGTGGAGCTGCCAGTTGGTGCAGTTCCAAGCAAAGTGTCTGATATGTCTCCAATGTATCTATAATCTATGAAGTATTCATGCCATGTTTACAATAATTTTATATGATTTTGGTATGATTTGCTTAGAACTAACCCGGACTGACGCTGTTTTCAGCACAACTACCGTGGTGTCGTTTTTTTGTGCAGAAATAAAAGTTCTTGGAACGAGCTGAAAATTTTGCAGAGAATATTTTTGGAAGATATAAAAAATACTGGAACGAAAAGATATCAGAGAGGAGTCCCAAGGCAACCACAAGGGTGGGGGCCCCCCTAGGGCGCGCCCCCTGCCTTGTCATTGCCTCGTGGGCCCCCTTGACTTGTCCCCGGCGCCAACACCTCCTATAAATCCCAAAAACCTCAGAAATAAACCTAGATCGGGAGTTCCGCCGCTGCAAGCCTCTATAGCCACGAAAAAGCAATCGGGAGCCCGTTCCGGCACCCTGCCGGAGGGGGAAACCATCACCGGTGGCCATCTTCATCATCCCGACGCTCTCCATGATGAGGAGGGAGTAGTTCACCCTCGGGGCTGAGGGTATGTACCAGTAGCTATGTGTTTGATCTCTCTCTCTCTCTCTCTCTCTCGTGTTCTTGATTTGGCACGATCTTGATGTACCGCGAGCTTTTCTACTATAGTTCAATTATATGGTGTTTCTCCCTCTCTACCTTGTGATGAATTCTGTCTTTTCCTTTGAGGTTTTGTTATGTCGGATTGAATCTTTGGATGTGAGAGCACTTGATGTATGTCTTGCGATTGGATATCCATGGTGACAATGGGATGTTCTATTGATCCACTTGATGTATGTTTTGGTTATCAACTTGCGGATTCCTGTGGTGACATTGGGGTAATCTATGCATAGGGCTTGATGCACGTTTTCATATTGCTTTCTCCGGTAGAAATCTCGGGATGCACATGAAGTCCTTTGTGTTGGATTGAATATTATGAATCTGAAGTTGTTTGATGCATATCGTATAATTGACCCACGGATACTTGTGGTGACATTGGACTATCTAGGTGACATTAGGGTTGATTGATGTGTGTCGTATGGTGTTATTTTACTATAAACTCTAGGGCTATTTGTGACACTTATAGGAATAGCTCAATGGATTGATCAGAAAGAATAACTTTGAGGTGGTTTCGTACCCTAGAAGCAATTTCATCTCATGTTCTCTGCGATAGGAACTTTGGAATGATTCTTAGTTGCATGTTGAGGGATTGTTATATGATCGAATTATATTATCATTGTTGAGAGAACTTGCACTAGTGAAAGTATGAACCCTAAGCCTTGTTTCCAAGCATTGCAATAGCGTTTTTGCTCACTTTTGTTACTATATAGTTACCTTGTTGTTTTTATATTTTCAGATTACAAAAACCCATACCTACCATCCATATTGCACTTGTATCACCATCTCTGTGCCGAACTAGTGCACCTATACAATTTACCATTGTATTGGGTGTGTTGGGGACACAAGAGACTCTTTGTTATTTGGTTGCAGGGTTGTTTGAGAGAGACCATCTTCATCCTATGCCTCCCAAGGATTGATAAACCTTAGGCCATCCACTTGAGGGAAATTTGCTACTGTCCTACAAAACTCTGCGCTTGGAGGCCCAACACGAGTCTACAAGAATAAGGTTGCTTCATAGAATCAAGCTTTTTTCTGGCGCCATTGCCGGGGAGGTGAGTGCTTGAAGGTATATCTTTAGATCTTGCATTTGAATCTTTTAGTTTCTTGTTTTATCACTAGTTTAGTTTATAAAAGAAAAGTACAAAAAAATGGAATTGAGGTTGCCTCATATGCTTCATCTTTTTAATGTCTTTTGTGAAAATGATGGAAATGAAAATTGTGCTCAAGTGTTAGAAGAAGATGTATATAAAATGTTTGGCACTAAATTTTTGAATGATGAGTGTGATTGCAATCTTGTTAGTATGAATTATTTGAATATCCATGATGCCAATGATATGCAAAGCCACAAGCTTGGGGATGCTATGTTTGATGAAGATGATATTTTTTGTCCCCCAAGTTTTGATGAGCAAATTTATTATGGTGAAAGCATGCTTCCTATTTATGATGATTATATTGATGAAAGTGGGTTTGGAAGAGTTTCAACTTTACGAAGTAATGATCCCACTATTTTGGAGGTTGTTAAATCTTATTGTGATAATTATGAAAGTGGATTTTGAGAGGTCATGACTTTATTTAGTGATGAATCCACTATTTCGGAAGAGGTTCTAATTGGTTATGAGAACAAAGTTGTATCTATGGTAATTATTGTGATGACATGTATGCTATAAAGAATAATGATAACCATGAAACTTGTCATCTTGATTTTAATTTTCAACTAGATTATGCCTCACATGATAGTTATTTTGTTGAGTTTGCTCCACTACTATTCATGAGAAGAAATTTGCTTATGTGGTGAGTAGTAACATTTCTATGCTTGTGCATCATGAAAATAATGCTTTATGTGATGGTTATATTGTTGAATTCATTCATGATGCCACTGAAAATTATTATGACGGAGGAATATATGCTTGTAGGAATTGCAATAATATCAAGTTTTCTCTCTGTGTTGAAAATCTTGAAGATCTGCTTGTTTTACCTTCTATTCTAGTTGATTCTTGCTCCCAGAAGTTGTTTCCTCACAAAATACCTATGCATAGGAAGTGGGTTAGACTTAAATGTTCTAGTCATATGCTTCATGATGCTCCCATTATGTTTCAATTCTTATCTTTTATGTGAGCATCATTGAAATCATCATGCCTAGGTAAAAAGGCATTAAAGAAAAGTGCTTGTTCGGAGACAGCCCAATATTTACCCTTAATTTTTTTGGTGTGTTCACATGATTATGATACTGTATTAATCATGTTTTATAGCTTTTATTTCAATAAAGTGCCAAGTAAAGCCTTTGGGATACCGTGTTTGATAGTTGACTTGATTCTGTGCAAAAACAGAAACATTTTCTCTCAGTCCAGGAATTTTGAAAATTCACTGGAACGTGATTTTGATCTGAATTTTTTCAAAAGATTGACATACAAATTTCCTACGTTGCCCTAATTTTCAGAATTTTTGGAGTTACATAAGTATATGAAGTTTCCTGATTACTACAGACTGATTTCTATGTGTTGTTTGCTTATTTTGATGAATCTATGAGTAGTATCGGAGGGTATGAACCATGGAGAAGTTGTAATACTGTAGATATAACACCAATATGAATTTAGAATGAGTTCATTGTGAAGTGAAGTGGTGATTTATTTTCTTATACTAATGGAGCTCATAAGATTTTCTGTTGAGTTTTGTGTTGTGAAGTTTTCAAGTTTTGGGTAAAGTTTCGATGGACTACGGGATAAGGAGTGGCAAGAGACTAAGCTTGGGGATGCCCAAGGCAACCCAAGGCAATATTCAAGGAAGATCCAAGCAACTAAGCTTGGGGATGCCCCAGATGGCATCCCCTCTTTCATCTTCGTTCATCGGTAACCTTACCTGGAGCTATATTTTTATTCACCACGTGATATGTGTTTTGCTTGGAGCGTCATTTTATTTTATTTTGTTTTGCTTGCTGTTTGAATAATATCACAAGATCTGAAATTCTTAAATGTTAGAGAGTCTTCACATGGTTGCATAATTATTCGACTACTCATTGATCTTCACTTATATTTTTTGGAGTAGTTTGTCATTTAATCACGTGCTTCACTTATATCCCATGAGTAAATGGTTGAATGAATTAAATATCATAAATCTAAATTTATATATGTTTCGTATGCTTATACCATGGGGAGTAATGACTTCACATATAAGAAGTATATGTGGTAGATTTATTGAAAGTTAGCAAACATAGTATTGGTCATTTGAACAATTCATGAAAGAATATTGAAGGAAGAGAGATTTCACATATAAATATACTATCTTGGACATCTTCTATGATTGTGAGCCCCATTAAGTATTTTCAAACATGATCAAATTAGTTGAAGTTGGACAAGGAAGACAACTTAATGAGTTATGTTTGGGTATATTTGTATAGAAGTTATATTGTTATGGATCCTCCAACATGTGGTGCTTGCTTTTTAGAATCTTTTGCTAGCCAAAATTTCTGTACTAAGTAGAGATACTATTGTGCATCCAAAAACCCTTGAACCAAGTTTCTTCCATGAGGGTCCACCACATCTACCTATATGTGGTATTTACCTGCCGTTCCAAGTAATTTTGCATGTGCCAAACTCTACTATTTTGTATGCCCGAATCGCTCATGTAGTGACTAGGGGCTACCAGTATCTTTGATGCTAGGTGGGTTATTCTCACGATGAGTGGACTCCACTCATCATTCACAAGAAAATGGCTGCTAACCGGGATGCCCAATTCCATGCTCAAATCAAATATAATTGCAAACAAAACTCCTTCCGGATTGTTGATAGTTAGACGGTACCCGTTGTTTCAGACCAGCCGTGGAATGTGCTTGTTGGTGGTGGGGGAGTAAAAACTTTACCATTCTGTTTGGAAACCGCCTATAATGTGTCTAGCATGGAAGATAGTGAGAACTCTTGGTTGTTGATACGTCCATTTTGCATCATGTTTACCTACTGTTATTTATGATGTTTTTATGCATAATCATGATTTTTGGACTAATTCTAGTGCCTTTTCTCTCATAATATGCAAGGTTCACCCTAAGAGGGAGAATTCCAGCAGCTGGAAATCTGAACCTGAAAAAGCTACGTCAGGCCACCAATTCTGCACAACTCCAAATGAGATGAAACTTCACGAGGATTTTTTTTGAACAAATAAGAAATAATGGACCAAATAACTACCGGAGGGGGGGCACCTAGTGAGACACCAAGGCGCGCCAGGCCCCCCAGGCGCACCTTGGTGGGTTGTGCTCAGCCCAGCCCACCTCCGATGCCCATCTTCTGGTATATAAGTCATTTTGACCTAGAAAAAAAATAAGTGGAGGACTTTCGGGACGGAGCGCCATCGTCTCGAGGCGGAACTTCGGCAGGAGCACTTCTGCCCTCCGGCGGAGCGATTCCGCCGGGGGATCTTCCCTTGCGGAGGTGGAAATCATCGTCATCATTATCACCAAGAACTCTCCCATCTTGGGGAGGGAAATCTCCATCAACATCTTCAACAACACCATCTCCTCTCAAACCCTAGTTCATCTCTTGTGTTCAATCTTTGTACCAGAATAACAGATCGGTGCTTGTAGGTGACTAGTACTGTTGATTACATCTTGTAGTTGATTACTATATGGTTTATTTGGTGGAAGATTATATGTTTAGATCCATTATGCTATTTAATACCCCTTTGATCTTGAGCATGATTATCATTTGTGAGTAGTTACTTTTGTTCTTGAGGTCACGGGAGAAATCTTGTTGCAAGTAATCATGTGAATTTTACATGTATTCGATATTTTCATGGTATGTATGTTGTGATTCCCTGAGTGGTGTCATGTGAACGTCGACTACATGACACTTCACCATATTTGGGCCTAAGGGAATGCATTGTGGAGTAGTTATTAGATGATGGGTTGCAAGAGTGATAGAAGCTTAAACCCTAGTTTATGCGCTATTTCGTAAGGGACTGATTTGGATCCAAAAGTTTAATGCTATGGTTAGAACTTATTCTTAATACTTTTCTCGTAGTTTCGGATGCTTGCGAGGGGGTTAATCATAAGTAGGAGGTTTGTTCAAGTAAGAACAACACCTAAGCACCGGTCCACCCACATATCAAATTGTCAAAGTAGCGAACACAAATCAAACCAACATGATGAAAGTGACTAGATGAAATTCCCATGTACCCTCAAGAACACTTTGCTTATCATAAGAGACCGTTTTGGCCTGTCCTTTGACTCAGAAATATTGGGCTACCTTGCTGCACTTTTGTTGCCATTACCGTTACTTGCTCATTACAAATTATTTTTCTATCAAACTACTTGTTATTTATAATTTCATTGCTTGCAGAAATTACCTTGCTGAAAACCGCTTGTCATTTCTTCTGCTCCTCATTGGGTTCAAGACTCTTACTTATCGAAAGTACTACGATTGATCCCCTATACTTGTGGGTCATCAGTTGTTATGTTGACAATGAAAGCATACCTCTCAAAATTATTTTCATCTCTGTTTTAAAAGCTTCAAGCTCTCGCACCTCTGCAAATCCCTGCTCCCCCCTGCGAATGGCCTATCTTTTACTTTTACGCAAGAGTCAGTAGTATTCCTTCTCATTCCAAACTACTCTTTAGTTGGCAAGCATCATGTGATGGGGAAATATCTAAGCATATATGGCCATTCAAATATATTTGATCATGAATTATTATTGTTGACAATTATCTATATGATAAATAAGTTGGGAGGCGAAACATTAAGCCCCTATCTTTCTCTGTGTTCAATGGATGCTATTTGTTCTAAAAAAATGCTTTGAGAGGTAGCAATCATGGAAGACTATATGATAGTTGAGTATGTGGGATTTGCTAAATGAAAGCTCTTACATAGACCCTTCCTGGAAATAAGATGAATTGCAGTTGTTTGATGACTGAGGACATAGTTTGTTAGTTTTCAAGAAAGTTTATGGTCTATGCTTTAACATGTGAATAGCTTGTTACTTGATCATGAGAAGCTTTATGATATGAGCTACTGTTATGATATATAATGATGCTAGAAAAAGTGATTGAAATTATCATTGATCAAACTTGTGCACTTGCTAGCATTCACACTTCATAAATTATTTCTTTTATCATTTACCTACTCGAGGACGAGTTGGAATTAAGCTTGGGGATGCTGATACATCTCCAAATTATCTATAATTTATGAAGTATTCATGCCATGTTTACAATAATTTTATATGATTTGATTAGAATTAACCCGGATTGACGCTGTTTTCAACAGAACTACCGTGGTGTCATTTTTGTGTGCAGAAATAAAAGTTCTCTGAACAAGCTAAAAATTTACAGAGAATATTTTTGGAAAATATAAAAAATACTGGAACAAAAATATATCGGAGAGGAGTCCCGAGGCAACCACAAGGGTGGGGGCAACCACCTGCCTTGTCATTGCCTGTGGGCCCCCTTGACTTGTCCCCGACGCCAACACCTCCTATAAATCCCAAAAACCTTAGAAATAAACCTATATCGGGAGATCCGCCGCCGCAAGGCTCTGTAGCCACGAAAAACCAATCGGGAGCCCGTTCCGGCACCCTGTCGGAGGGGGAAACCGTCACCGGTGGCCATCTTCCTCATCCCGGCGCTCTCCATGACGAGGAGGGACTAGTTCACCCTCGGGGCTAAGGGTATGTACCAGTAGCTATGTGTTTGATCTCTCTCTCTCTCTCTCTCTCTCGTGTTCTTGATTTGGTGCGATCTTGATGTACCGCAAGCTTTGCTACTATAGTTGGATTATATGGTTCTCCCTCTCTACCTTGTGATGAATTGAGTCTTTTCCTTTGAGGTTTTGTTATGTCAGTTTGAATCTTTGGATGTGAGAGCACTTGATGTATGTCTTGCGATGGGATATCCCTGGTGACACTGGGATGTTCTATTGATCCACTTGATGTATGTTTTGGTTATGAACTTGCGGGTTCCCGTGGTGGCATTGGGGTAATCTTTGCATAGGGGTTGATTCATGTTTTCATATTTCTTTCTACGGTAGAAATCTCGGGATGCTCATGAAGTTCTTTTTGTTGGATTGAATATTATGAATATGAAGTTGTTTGATGCATATCGTATAATTGACTCACGAATACCTGTGGTGACATTGGAGTATCTAGGTGACATTAGGGTTGATTGATGTGTTGGAGATATGCCCTAGAGGCAATCATGTGATGATGATATTTCCATATGTATTCATGAGTCCTTTGTATTGTCCTTGAACATCATCAATGATATGTATCAATAAGTGTGTGACTTGTTTGTGGAACTAAGTATTATATGATGATTGTTCTAATGGTCCCTAGTTGATAAGGTCATGCAGACACATATCCTTGACTAGTATACGACTCAGTTGATGACTATGTTTCACAGGTCATGTGCATGGAGATGCTAAACCAATAGTATGGGCTCGGGGATGGAAATCACCGAGTTGGACAAACCCACTTTGAGACACAGCGAGATATAGTCGTCTGTTAGTCTCAAGTACAATGTCTATGCCATGTCCTAGACCTGAGGTCCTTGCATGTTCTTGGGATGAGGATCGACTCACTTAGGGTCTATCAAACGCTACTCCGTAACTAGGTAGTTATAAAGGTAGCTTTCGGGTGAGTCGTGAAACATGCCATGAGACATGGTTGACCAAGATGAGATTTGCCCCTTCTATTTGGAGAGATATTCTCTGGGCCCTCTTGAGTGATCAGATTCGGAAAGCATGGCCATGCGACTTGGGTTAAGTCTTAACCCAGTTCGAGAATCTGTATCTCGGTTTCGAGAAGAGAGGTCGAGCTATCACAAGGGTGACAAGTACTCGCCTTGAGCTCGACAACAAATATCGTGAGGCAAAAGGAATGATGCATATGACACATTGTTGAGGTTCGTCAAACGACTTTACGCACACATGGGAGTTGGCACGTTCTGCTAGGAGCCACTACCAACTATCGGCTCTGGTCGCGTCCATGTGTACGTGAACCTATAGGGTCGCACACTTAAGGGGTTGCAGCCCGTACGGATTGGATCCGAGTGGAAATGGACGGAGACTCCTAGTGGGCTCGAGTGTTGAGCCCACCTCGGAGGTCTATATAAAGGGGAGTGGGCGCACCACTTAGGATTATTCTTTCCAGCCCTCGATAGCCGTCACCATTCCCCATGCCCATGACGTGCGGCCAGACCTAGCAGTTCGCCGCCCGCCGCTGCACCCCGCACGTGTGGATTCCTTGGAGGCATCGCATCTGTGGTGCTTGGACGAACCGTTCGAGGGAACCGCGAAGCGCCGTTTGCGGGAGATCATCGTTCGCGGGTCTTTGCTGTTCACGGGAGATCGGCAAAAAGAGGAGGAGACGGGCCGAGAGATCGACTACACGCATCACCAACTCTACTTCCGCTGCGGTGACTGCGCGTCTAGTGGTAAACCCGATCTCATAATCTATTTCCAGCAACATGATCTTGGGTGCACGGTAGAAAATTTTATTTGGCTCTAGCGTAGCGTACCGCGTGTTCCAACGGTGGTATCAGAGCCACTGTGTGGTGATAGATTTGATGATATGCATATGAGATATGTAGATCGGTTTAGGTGCGGGTCGATGAGATCAGCCTTGCACGTTAGTGTTGAAGCTTGGTTTCCTGATCTTGTTTCCGTGATCGTGACGCAGAGGTCGTGACATGAGTTACCCCTACCGGCCAGTATCCGCCATCGGGGTAGACAGTGGAACATAAATCAAGATGCAGAACGTGAAGATCAATGAGATAGATCGAATCGGAACATAGATCAACACCGTGGAAATGTGATTTCCGCAGTGCTGAAATCTGTTGGAGCGGTCTCGGTAAAACGGCTGTAACTTTTGCATACGAACTCCGTTTTTGCTCCACGACCTGTCAAACTGAAGCTAACAAAAAGTTGGATTAGCAACGAAATTTGGAGCAAGATTTCGGCACTTCTGGTTAGGCCAAAATCCGCTTGGAAAATAGAGTTTTGGGAGTTTTTATCTTCGGCAGTAGAACGTCTGACTCGTTTTTGCAGGGAATGCTTGTCATTTGGTATAGCCCATGAATGTTGCTTGTGTATTATTGTTTCATGACCTGCGTGTCATGAGTGCGGCAACTGGCAGGAGCCATATGGTTGTCCCATTATTGTATTAATGACCTGCGTGTCAACATGAGAAGCCATGAAATGTAATTTACTTTCAGTAGCTATTAGTTTGTGATAGCATAGTACCTTATGTAACACTTGGCGGTTGACACCATGGCGTGGATGGAGATCACCACGAGGACAACCATGCATGGAGATGGTGATCACCATGGGCAAACCACGCACGTGGAGATGGAGATCACCATGCGCTGTGCAAAGGGGGCCATACCATATCACACATATATAAACTGCCTGTGAAAGTTTATCCCTTTTATGCACCCTTCTTTTGCATGGTAGATGTTTTAAGTAGGGTGATCCCTTAAATAATGTCAAGTATAAATGCCTCCCCAATTGCTGGACCTTCACATGTCAAGTATATTTAGTGGTGGGCCTATAAAATTAGTGTGCCACTAGATCTCCTTGAAGTGATGGGTTTGTGTCGGACACTTACACGCGAAGCATTGGTTAACTTGTCATGGCTATCAAAACAAATTTGGGCCATGAGGCATAGAAGTTGGTGAGGCATGAGATGTCCCCAACAGCAAGAGTCGTATGGAGATACGATTAGCAAGAGTTGCTTACCGAGTGATCTTGTCTTCTAGCGGTGATGCAAAAGCTCACTAGTTGACATGTTGATCTTGGATATTGAATCACTAAGTATCAACCGAGGGATGTTGATTTTAGTGGGAGTAATGATCTTATTAAAATGTTTTATATGAATTACTCTTCATGATTACATGTCTTAGTGTTTTGCATATTTTGGTTGTAGATAAATGGCACCACCTGCTCAAGTTACCCCTTTTGCGTTGAAATCAATCCTGAAAAAAGATAAATTGAATGGAACAAACTTTACCACCTGGTATATAAACCCGAGAATTGTTCGTAGGCATGAGAAAAAGGAACAAGTTCTAGAGAATCCGCTTCCAGTGGAACCTGCCGATAATGCTAATGCCACAATCAGAAATGCCTACCAGAAACTCATTGATGAATCAAACGAGATCAGCTGTCTCATGCTGGCTTCTATGGAGCCCGATCTGCAGCAGCAGTTCAAAAATATTGAGGCTTTCAATATGATCGAGAACCTCAAGAGCATGTTTCAAATGCAGGCTAGGATCGAAAGGTTCAACGTCTAGCGATCCTTGATGGATTGTAAGCTGAAAGAGGGTGATCCACTGAGCCCACATGTGATCAAGATGATCGGATACATGCAAGCTTTGGATCGGTTGGGCTTCCCACTGGGGACGAATTGTCCACAGATACAATTCTGGGTTCTCTTCCGAATAGCTAAGGGCCGTTCATCTCGAACTACCATATGCATGGGATGGAAAAGAAGCTCACTGAATTGCATGGGATGCTCAAAGTGGTAGAGCAGGATATCAAGAAAGGTACACATCGTCAAGTGTTGATGGTGCAGAACTCGGCTAAGTTCAAAGAGCTGGTCCAAGAAAAATGCTAAGGCAAAGGGCAAAGAGAAGGAGGCAACTCCAACTGCCGCCGCTGCGCCTAAGTCAGGGACAGCCTCAGGGAGTATTTTCTTTCATTGCAAGGAACCCAGACACTAGAAAAGGAACTGCAGCAAGTGGCTTGCCGAGAAGGGCAAGAAGACTATAAGTATATGGAAGGGGGGAGGCCGAATTGGGGAAGACCCCAAGTAGGATTCGGCCTACTTGGGGCGCACCCCTTGGCTGATCCTCCCTCCCTCCACCTATATATATGTGGGGCCCCCCTAGCACACAACATCAATTGTTAGGCGTGTGCTGCGCCCCGCTCCACCGTTTACTCCCACGGTCATATCTTCATAGTGCTTAGGTGAAGCCCTGCGCGGATCACTTCACCATCACCATCACCACACCATTGTGCTGACAGAATCATCTACTACCTCAATGTCTTGCTGGATCAAGAAGGCAAGGGACATCACCGAGCTGAACGTGGCAAAACTCGGAGGTGTTGTACGTTCGGTACTCGATCGGTGGATCGTGAAGAAAGTTCGACTACATCAACCGCATTGTGAAACGCTTCCACTTATGGTCTACGAGTGTACGTAGACACACTCTCCCCCTTGTTGCTATGCGTCTCCTAGATAGAGATCTTGCGTGAGCTTAGGAATTTTTTTGAAATTGCATGCTACGTTCCCTAACAGAAGGTTCCATGTTTGCTATGTTAGTGGGGAGTAGCGGGTATGTGGATGGCATAATCAGATTCTTCATATTTTTCTGATCAACTTTTATATAAAAAATATTTTCATCTGACCTAAAGTTTTTTTCTATGATTTTATGAAGTTTAAATGATTTTCTAAATTTCTGGACTAGACTTAATTGGAATTTACAGTACTTGCTATGTGTACTGATACATATCCAACGCATCTATAATTTTTAATTGTTCCATACTATTATATTATCAATATTGGATGTTTTATATACATTTACTAGCAACTTTATATCATTTTTGGGGACTAACCTATTGACATAGTTGAGGGAGTCCTGGACTAAGGGGTCCTCGGACATCCGGACTATATACTTTGGCCGGACTGTTGGGCTATGAAGATACAAGATAAAAGACTTCGTCCCATGTCCAGATGGGACTCTCCTTTGCGTGGAAGGCAAGCTTGGCAATTCGGATATTGTTGGGGATATAACTATTGAGTATAAACCGCTCAGGAGGGGCCGGTTCACACTCAACCATATTGAAGCCCACGAAGACCCGGAAGGTGGCGCTTTACTATGAAACTTAGAGGCCCAAAGCCCAAAGACGGATTAGGGCCCATAGTGGTAAACCGCCATAGCCATATAGCTTGTATTGTAAGATAAGGAAAGGAGAGACCGAGCCGAATACTTGTATGAGTCGGCCTTGGGACTCTATAAACCGGCTGGGCGTCAACCCGTGTATATAAGGGGACGACCCGGCGGCGGTTCAGGGACAAGAAACAACAACTCGAGACTCAGGCAAGCGTATTCCGCTCCCTGATCATCGAAACCCAATCAATCCCATCACAACTAGACGTAGGCTTTTACCTTCATCGAAGGGGCCGAACTAGTATAAAACTCCCGTGTCCCTTGTCCGGTTTAACCCCTTCAAGCTATCCCATTGCGATGGCTCCGCGACTAAGTCCTTTCACAAGGACATCTGACGTGATAATTCCACGACAGTTGGCGCCCACCGTGGGGCTATCGCACGATGGTGTCGAGTTCTTGAAGGGCTGCTCTGAAGGACTTAAGGGGTACGTGATCGGCCGGATGACCAAAAGTCGTCGCAGCAAGCTCTACATCAACGACAAAGGATGGGGCCCGAAGCCGGCTCAATCGAGTACGGGTACCGGGTTCCCTTCGGCGGAATTCATGTCTTCATTGGCAAGATTGGTGAACCGGGCCCTGAGCCGGACACCTGCACCGACCTCGTCGAGACGTCTCAGCGTGCGAGTCCAGCCCGGGTTACGCCCGCCGTGAAGCGTGCATACGTAGGATGTGTCCATGGCATCGGATCTGAACCGGTGTCTGAGGACGAGACGACGGTATACTCCGACGGCGAATCATCCACTGGTGAAACTGAGTCCTTGTACCAGATTCATGACGGCACGCCCGAGGGGTATTCCGATGGTAACAGTATTCCGGATCTCCTTGAAGCGCCGAGCCGGGTTGCTATTTACATGGCCGGCACACAGCCCGTTTTGTAGTCTTCATCTACCGCGGCAATAGATACTGGACCAGCGACCGGGGCAGGTACTTCGGCGCGCCGGCCGGTGCAGGTTCTCGCCGGTTTAATGGATGCTTGGGAGACCTTGTTAACTGCGACAGTTACCCCGGAAACACGGAATCAGCACGATGCAGAGGTTGCGAGACTGAAAGAGCAAATTGCGCAGGCTAAGGAGGACTTGGTGGCTGAGGACAATAGGATGGCTGAGGAACAGGCCGCTTTGAATGCTCAATCACAGCAGATACAAGCACAGAATTACCGACTCATGTTAGATCAGACTGCATCAGAGGATGTGATGCGAAGGAAATATCGGTCACGATTGCCGCCGGTTTACGAAGGGGTAAATCTCTTTCAGACACCAGGCGCTGGCCCGAGCAATCCGGCGGCCGCAAACCGAGCCGAGGCGCCTAGGATCACCCCAGATCAGCCACAAGCAATGGAGCTACCCCAACGGACGGTTAACCCGCCACAGTATATGCCTACGCCGCCGGGTCACTTTTCGAGCCCCCTGGATAACATGATTGCTGCGGCCTCACGCCTGGCCGCCATCCCGATGGAAGGAGATTCAATAGAGGCAGTTGAGACGCGGCGAGCAAGAGACCTCCTTCAAACCGCCGTAACGCAGCAGCAGGCTTATTCATACAGCCGAGATAGAATTCATTCAACTCCTTGTTCGAGCCCAAGTTATAGTAGGCGGATGGACGAACCGGAAGTATCTAGCAGCGTGCGGTGTCACAATGCTCAGGAAGTAGTGGATCATGGCAGGGCACGAAGGGATGGTGTTTTGGGTCGTCATCAACCTGCCCCGGTTCAGCCAGCAGTATCGGTTGACAGAGGCACCGGGCTTGCTTTCAGTTCCTGGGGAGTGCCGTGCCTCATTCCGGCTCTCCGTAATGTGCGTCTACCCAAGGATTTCAAGGGTCCATGCAAAGTGCCTAATTACACGGCGGATCAGCCGCCTGAGGCGTGGGTCGAGACTTACGAGATGTCAATGGAGATGCTGGATGTGGATGAGGCAGCTTGTGCAAAGTACTTCATGATGATGTTGGAAGGAACAGCCCATACCTGGTTGAAGAATCTGCCGGCTAACACCATCGAGTCATGGGATCAGTTGAAGGCCCACTTTATAGCCAATTTTAAGGATACGTGCAAACAGCCCATGTCCATTGTAGATCTGGATGCTTGTGTTCAGGGCGAGAACGAGTCCACAACTCATTGGGTGCGCCGGGTCTCAGAAGTTTTGCACTCGGCCGACCGAATTAACGCCGGCCAAGCGATTATCACGCTGGAGCATAATTGCCGGTTTAAATCACTGAAGGAGAAGTTGGGACGAATCAAACGTCACTGCAATGATCTGGGAACCCTCATGGCAGCCTTGGTAAAATATGCCGATTCTGATAATACCAAGGATCCCGATTCTGATAATGAGAAACCGGAGAAGGGAAAGAGGAATGGCGATGCGAAGGGACAGTAGCACAACCAGGGAGGCCATGGGAATAATGGTAAGCATAAAGCGGATTCAGATTTTGTGGCTAATGCTAATGTGCAGCGTCGTAAAGGTAAACCGCCCCAGCGTGGTGGATCGATGAATCTGGAGCGCTTGTTGAATCAGCCCTGTCCAAAGCAGGGAACCAAAGAAGCCCCCGCAACTCATCTCTGGAAGGATTGCAACATTATGAAGCAATTCAAAAACTCTGATCTCTTCCGATATGATCAGGGCCCGTTGGGCGGTTCAGGTCCAGGTTTTCATGGTGGCGGCAGTTCAGGCTCTGGATTTCAAAACAATCAGAATAACCAGAACAACCAAAGCGGTAATAACCAGCAGGGTAATCAAGGGAATCAACAGTAGTCAGGTTATCAGAGTAACCCGAAGCAGCTGAATGGTGGACAATATCATGTATTCACCACTAGTCTGTGTAAGCGAGATCTGAAGCTGCATAAGAGGGCAGTTAATGCGGTTGAACCGGCAGTTCCACGCTATTTGCGCTGGTCGGAGCAACCTATCGTGTGGAGTAGCGAGGATCATCCGCCCCGGGTTGACAATCCGGGTCAGCTAGCTCTGGTGGTGGAACCTCAGGTGGGAGGTTACAAGTTCACCAAAGTACTTATGGATGGAGGAAGCAGTATTAATATTCTGTATTATGAGACATTCCGTCGCATGGGGCTGACTGATAAGAATCTTAAACCGTCCAATACTGTTTTTCATGGTGTAGTACCAGGAAAGTCGGTGTATCCAGTGGGCAAGATTGCTTTGGAAGTTGTATTTGGAGATGAGCATGATTCCCGGTCTGAGACATTGACTTTCGAGGTGGTGAGAATCCAGAGCCCGTATCACGCACTGTTTGGGCGACCGGCTTACGCAAAATTCATGGCAAGGCCATGTTATATTTACTTGCAGCTCAAGATGCCGGGTCATGAAGGAACCATCACGGTTCATGGAAGTCGGAAAATCGCTTTGGATTGCGAAGAGAGTGATGCGGCTTACGCTGAATCGGTTTGTGCTATAGAGGAGTTAAAATTTTACAAGGAAAATGTCGATCCGGCAGATATGACCCCTCTGAAGAAGCCCACCACTGAGCACGACCCAACCCTGCACTTCAAACCGGCGTATGAGACGAAGCTTGTTGACTTTGTACCTGGCGATTCATCCAAACAGTTCAGCATCAGCACCAATCTGGATCCAAAATAGGAAAGCGCGCTCATCGAGTTCATCCGTGAGAACCGGGGACATCTTTACATGGAAGCCTTCTGACATGCCAGGTGTACCGAGGGAGAGCACACCCTTAACATTGATTCGAAGTTTAAACCAGTCAAGCAATTCCTTCGTCGCTTTAATGAAGAGAGACGCAAGGCAATTGGGGAGGAGGTAGCCCGGTTGTTGGCGGCTGGGTTTATCGTTGAAGTTTTTCATCCTGAATGGTTGGGTAATCCGGTGCTGGTTCTTAAGAAAAACGGGACTTGGCGCATGTGTGTGGCTTACACGGACTTAAATAAGGCTGGCCCAGCTGATCCTTTTGCTCTCCCGCGTATTGATCAAATCATTGATGCGACGGCGGGTTGTGAACGCCTGAGTTTTTTGGATGCTTACTCAGGGTACCATCAGATCAAAATGGCAGTTAAGGACCAGGAGAAAACAACCTTCATCACTCCCTTTGGAGCCTTCTGCTATGTTTCTATGCCCTTTGGGCTCAACAGTGCTCAGGCAACCTATCAGCGTTGTGTGCAAAATTGTCTTCACACGCAGATTGGGCGTAACGTTTATGCCTATGTGGATGACATTGTGGTGAAATCCAGGAAAAAGGAGACATTGATAGCTGATGTCAAGGAGACGTTTAACAACCTACGGGTTTACAAAATGATGCTTAATCCGGATAAGTGTGTCTTTGGTGTTCCGGCAGGCAAGCTGCTCGGTTTTCTGGTGTCTAACAGGGGCATTGAGGCTAATCCGGAAAAGATCAAGGCAATCACATCCTTGGCCAAACCGACATGTATCAATGATGTTCAGCGTCTCTCAGGCCGGATCGCAGCTCTCAGCCGATTTATCATTCGTTTGGGTGAGAAGGCCATTCCCTTGTATCAGATGCTGAAGAAAATGGATAATTTCGTCTGGAGTGATGCAGCCAATGCGGCCTTTGAGGAGTTAAAGCGGCAATTTGTTGAACCGCCTGTCCTGGCAGCCCCAGTTGATCATGAGCCTTTACTATTATATGTGGCTGCTAATGCCCGAGTAGTCAGTGTGGCTATCATTGTAGAGCGTAAAGAGGCTGGGAAGGAATATCCGGTTCAACGTCCAGTGTATTACATCAGTGAAGTCCTGATCGAGCCAAAGCAATGCTATCCACATTGGCAAAAGTTGGTGTATGGGGTTTTTATGGCCAGTCGGAAACTCAAACAATATTTTCAAGGTCACCCCATCACAGTGGTTAGTTCGGCTCCCTTGGGCGATATCATCCAAAACAGAGAAGCAACTGGCTGGGTTGCAAAGTGGGCAATTGAGCTTGGTCCGCATGGTTTGAAGTATGTGCCTCGCACAGCCATTAAGTCTCAGGCTCTTGTGGACTTTATCAATGACTGGACCGAGTTACAAGCACCGGAAGAGAAACCGGATAACACGTACTGGACCATTCATTTCGATGGATCAAGGCAGTTGGAAGGCTCGGGGGCTGGAGTTGTCCTTACTTCCCCCCGAGGTGATAAAATTTGCTACGTCCTCCGCTTGATGTTTCCTTGTACTAACAATGCAGCTGAATATGAAGCCCTACTTCATGGTCTCCGCGTGGCTAAGGAGATGAACTTAACTCGAGTTCGTTGCTTCGACATTCTGATCTGGTGGCTCAGCAAGTTTCTGGTACTTGGGATTCTAAGGATCCACTCATGGCGGCTTACAGGCATGAGGTAGATATGGTGGCGGGTCACTTCAAAGGTTACCAGGTTGAGCAAATTGATCGGCGCAAAAACGAAGCAGCAGACGCTTTGAGCCGACTTGGATCTCAGCGTAAACCGGTACCTCCTAACACCTTTCTGGATATCTTGCATAACCCGTCTGTTAAATTGCCTACAGAAGCGGATCTGGCTGTTCCTGATCCAGAGGCGCAGCTGGTGGCTGCTTTACACGTCGTGCCGGATTGGACGATTCCATATCTGGCATATATGAACCGGGGTGAGCTACCAAATGATCAAGTCCTGGCCCGACAGATAGTCCGGCGTTCTAAATCCATGGTTATCCACAATGGCGAGTTACACCGCTGTAGCGTCTCAGGCGTATTTCAGCGTTGTGTTTCTCCGAAAGAAGGCCAAGCGATCCTCCGGGAAATTCATGAAGGGGATTGTGGTCATCACGCCGGTTCAAAGTCCCTGGTTGCAAAAGCTTTTCGTCATGGGTTTTACTGGTTGACAGCTCATGCTGATGCGGAGGATCTGGTCAAGCGATGTGATGCTTGTCAAAACTTTTCCCGCAGAGCTCATGTTCCGGCTCAGGAGCTACGGATGATTCCAATCACTTGGCCTTTTGCTACTTGGGGGCTTGATATGGTGGGGCCTTTTAAGCGTTCCCGAGACAAGAAAACCCACCTGTTGGTGGCAGTTGATAAATTCACCAAGTGGGTTGAAGCGGAGCCTGTCAGCAACTGTGATGCAGCGACGGGGCGGTTCAATTTCCCAAAAAGATTATTTTCCGCTTTGGTTATCCACACAACATTATCACGGATAATGGTACTAACCTCTCCAAAGGTGAGATGGAGGATTTCTGTCAAAGAGAGCGTATCCGGCTTGACCTAGCATCTATAGCGCACCCTCAATCCAACGGTCAAGCAGAGCGAGCTAATCAAGAAATCTTAAAGGGTCTTAAACCCCGGCTCATGATTCCATTGAAACGGACGCCGGGTTGTTGGGTGGAAGAATTATCTTCTGTGTTGTGGAGTATCAACACCACCCCTAATCGATCAACATGATATACGCCTTTCTTCATGGTCTACGGAGCAGAGGCGGTTCTCCCAAGTGATATACGTCATGATTCCCCCCGGGTTGCTAATTATGTCGAAGCGGACAATGAGCAAGCTCGCCAAGAGGCACTGAATTTACTAGATGAGAAGCGGGATATGGCTTTGGCACGCTCGGTGGTTTATCAACAAGACCTGCAGCGTTATCACAGCCGTCGGGTCAGGACAAGAGCCTTTCAAGAAGGTGACTTGGTGCTCCGACTTATCCAGGATCAGACCGGTATACACAAGTTATCCCCGCCTTGGGAAGGACCCTTGGTGGTCAGTAAGAATCTGCACAACGGATCATACTACCTCATTGACGTTCGAGATGACTCATGCAAATCTGAGGAGGAGACCCGGCGACCCTGGAACATAGCTCTCCTCCGGCCTTACTACACTTGAGCCATAGGCTCTCTTTTATGTACATATTTTGACGATGTATATATTATCATCAATAAATAAATCAGCATCCTTGCTTCAAAGCGGGGCCTCTGCTGTTTTTTCTCAAACATTCTTTGAGTTACATGGGGGCTTCAGCTGACCAAGCGAAGTACTATCCCTTGAACCGGCTATCACGCCACATAGCTTGGGAGCTTCACACCCAAAGGGCCAAAGAGAGTTTCGATGCTATGGACAACTCAAACATAGGCACCTAATGAGCACCGCTCATCATGTTACTTGGGGGCTCCTTGGTCCAATACCAAGAAGTCTGAATGGACCCTTGTAGCTGGGTATCGACCCACGGCTTGGAAGCCTGGTATATTTACCTAAAACCCCGGGTTAACCTGCCTTCATCAAGTAACACACTCCTATCCAGGTCATCCTGGCACGGCCCTCCGAACGTTTGACAGTTACTCTCCTTGAGACCCTGAACTTGTCAAAGTTAAAACGGTGATTGGCTAGTTGGAGGTCTATCTTAAAAGGCTTTGTTAAATGGTTCAACTCAGTGGCCTGGCAGCCCAACAAAAGCCTCGCATTTGGGCCTGGCAGCCCCCAAAAAGCCTCGACTACACGGTTTTCATTTGAACTTTGGCTGAATTTTAAACCGATTTTTTGGCTTGTTCAACCATCTTCTAAGCCCGACATTTCTTAAACCGGCTTGGTTTGCAACTTTACGTTGATAGACCTTTATTTTAAACCAGAGTTTTCTTAACCTGGCTTGGCATTGATTTCCTGTCAACAGCCCGGATCGTCGGGCGTGAATCATCACCCGACATGACTTAATCTACGACATCAGAAAATGGTGGCGATACAAATAATTCAGATTTGGGTTGTTCACCCTTATCGCAATTCAAGTTGGCTCGCCAACTAGCCAGGGATCTTGTACTACCGGTATGTATAAATTCATATTATTATGATTTGATTATCAATCCGGCCTGTTTTGGGCGTTATGACCCGTCCGGCGGTAAACCGCCAGGACCCTTTGTCTTTTTATGCATACAGGAAATGCATATTATGATACTTGGAACAAAAATTGACATTGATATGGCGGATCAACGCAAAATATCCTTTGCACGATGGCAGCAGATAAGCATAAGTTTCTTGCTATCCTATTACACGGCACTCCAAGGCCCAAAATATGGAAATATTCATTGATCGTTCCTAATGTACCAACCGCCTGGACGGATTAAGCTTCATCACCGGGTTGACGTGAGGTAGATGGATCATCTGGCGTCGGTTCAACCTCCTCCTCATCCAATGACTGGAAGTCATTGGTGGTCCAGTCAATCCGGGTTAAGGCCTGAAAGACAGCCTCTTCACTTATAAGTTCAGCCGGATCAACGTTAGGAGCGTAAGTATGCTTACGGATTGGCGGAATGAGGCTCTGCACTTCAGGAATCACAGCTTCAACCCGTTTGTTGTCTGCATCATAGAACGATCGGTGAACTGTCAGGTTCGCCTCTTCGGCTAGTTGACTCGCCAAAGGACGCATCTCCCTTGTTACCCGTTTCAGGGCGTCATTGTCAAATTCTTCGCCATTTTCTTGGGCACTGGGGAAGCCTTTGGATATATCAGCCAGGTCAAGATCAGCTATCCATGCCTTGGCTCGAGTCAGCGCCAGCAAAGCGCCGGCCCAAGCAGCGGATCACTTTAGCTCTTCTATTTGCACTGGCGTCATTGAAAGACGATCCAGCGTATCTTTGATAAGTGTTGGTGCCGCATTATCATATGAAGTTGCGCATATAACCCATTGAGCGCCGGTATACAGCTGCTCAATCAGTGTATATGCCGCTTTAAGCTTCTTCCGCATGTCAGAACCCAGGTGAGCGATGCGATTTCCTATATCGATTCAAGAAATACGTGTTAAACCGATGAAATTTCAAAGGGATACAACTTTTGGCAACCACTACTTACCAAATATGGCAGAGGTCATGGCATTGATTTGGCGCTTCAGTCCAGATAATTCTTCTACTACCGGTTTAAGAGCCGATTCAGCAGTCTCCGCCGCTTCACCAATCCGGCCTTCTCGGTGTCCCAGTTGGCCTGCTCAGATTTAAACCATTCTTTAAGTTGCTCCATGGTGGTCAAAGCGGTTTTCAGCTCATCCTTGGCCTTGGTGGTTTCTGCTTGTTGGGTCTCAAGATTTGCTCGAAGATTAGCAATTTGTGAGGTTTGTTGATTTAATTCACTCTGCAACAGTAAGAGAGCATGTTAATATCTTTGTTCAAAGTCCCAAACATATAACCAGTTATACACTTGGCACTTGGGGGCTAATGCGGATCATTTTTATGCGGATACTTCAAGTCCCAAGGATTAATACAAGTTTTAATCATGGCACTTGGGGGCTAATGTGTATTTGATCAAGACAAAGAACAGTTCACAAGGTACAGCATGAAGAATATAAAGTACCGGTCTGACTTTCTCAAGGCAAACCGGCCCTTGGGGGCTACAATGCAATGAAGGTGCAGAACTTCTAAAGTGCAATGTTTACCTCATAGCGTTCCTTCATCAGATTTACTAAACCGGCTTCATAATCATGGCTTGTATACAGCCGGTTCAGAAAGCCGGAATGAAGGTCTTGAGCAGAGAGATTGGTATAAGCAGACAAATCAGTCTTACTCTTCCCTTTGTTCACGACAGCAAATTCATCTTTAGCAGTATGCTTTGATAGAGCAACCGGATTACCAGGGGCGGTATATGCAGTGCCTGTAACAACAACATCATCATCTTTGGCCGGGCTGGAAGAGTCAATGTTCTGAACAGGGCTTGGCGGTTTGTTAGCTGGACTTGGCGGATCAGCAATTGAGTCCCGTTGTTCCATTGCCGGGCTCGGAGGAGCAGGAGGATTTAAAGTATCAGCCTCTGCAGTCGGTTCAGCTTCTGGCGGGTTAGCATTGCCATCTTGATTCGGCCCAGCAGAGCTGTCCATGGCAACTTCCGGGTTTTCGTTATGATGCTCGGGTGTCTTTTCCGGATCAACTTCAACAGTAGGGTCGCTGGTCTTGGCCTTCTTTCTTATTCGAGCTTTGGCGCTATAACGCCAAAGGTTAGAGTATGATAAGCCGACAAAATAAAGTTATAAATCAGGTAACACTTACCCGACAACTACTTTGAGAGGAGGCAATTGGGTGGTCGACGAACCGCCAGACGAGCTGGAAGAAGCCTGGTAATTCCGGTCAGACGGATTGAGAGGGCATTGGAAGAAATCTTTAAAAGGGTATTGTTTTTCAGGAGAACAAATCACCTCTGGACGGTGTTTCTGGGGGGGGGGTGTATCAGCTAAACCGGACGAAGTGATCTGTTGACCACTATGCCGGGTTGTGCGACGTTCTTCTACTTGCCGTTTCTTCAAAGAAAATTTTGGATCCAAATGAGCAAGGGGGTGAGATTGTTTTAATTTCCGGACTGTACGGCGAGTTCTTTGAACCGGCACAGGATCTGAGTCGGAAGAAAGAAGAATTACCTCAACATGATCTGCATGGCTGGCTTCAGCATCATCCTGAAGATGATCATTGTCAATAAGATGTATAAAAAAGGAGCCAAGTGAGTCAAGTTCTACCTCAGCATCTGATTCTTCTTCCTCCGACGGTTCAGAAGAATCGGCAGCTTTCTTCTTTCCGGCCTTCTTGGTGACCTTGGTTTTTACACGAGGAGCATGTGCCGGTTTATTACATTTCCAGAAAGAGCTGTTGGCCTGAAATTAAGGCAAAGAAAGGTTAGTAAACGGTCGATGTGGAAATCAGTAAAGTATGTACATGAACTTACCGCCGGCGGTTTATTGGAGACGCAAAACGGAGCCAAACCGGTTTGGCTGCATGCAGCGACCGGTTCATCAAGCATCCTCTTTACACATTCAGTGATTTCAAGCTCGGTCATTATTACTTCATGATACCGTTGAGGGTCTTTTACACTTCCGGTATACTCATACATCAATCCGGGGCGGCGGCTCAAAGGCAGAATGCCCCACGAAACCCAGCAGCAGACAAGATCAATGCCGGTTAAACCATTGGCCATCAGAGCCCGGAGCTTGGCGAGTTGAGGAGCAAAATTCTTCCGTTTCGCGGCGGTTAGACGCGGAGGCATTGGGTGGCCATTGCTAAGCCGGTGAGGGCGGTAGCCCGACAAGGGATTTTCTCCATCAGGAGCAGTATTACGGCAGTAAAACCAGGTCTGGTTCCAATCTTTAGGATGGCTATGGTGTTTGGCATGAGGGAAATCAACTTCTTTCCTCTTTTGAATTGATACGCCACCAAGCTCTGTGTTGGGGCCATCTGAGAATTCTGTGCGGCGGTTCAGATGAAAGAAATCCCGGAACAACTCCACGATTGGCTCTTCTTGAAGGTAAACTTCGCAGAATACTTGAAAGTTGCATATGTTTGATACAGAGTTCGGACCAATATCTTGCGCATGGAGTTGGAAGCTGGCAAGGACATCCCGGAAATTTTTTGATCCGGGCGGACTAAATCCCCGGTCTAAATGTTGCATAAAAACAATCACCTCTCCCTCTTGAGGTTCAGGTGGACATTCCGATTCCGGAACTCGCCAGTGGAGAATTTTCTTCGAAGCTAAAGCACCAGTGATGACGTAACCATTGATCTGTGTCTCTGTGATCCGGGATGGAACCCAATTGCAAGCAGAAAATTGCTTCGACATTCTAGAATGAGGAACTTAAAATAAAAAGTGCCGGTTTAAGGCGTCTAATTCAGTGTTAAACCGGAGAAGGATACTGTGCGAGTTCAGTCAGCGGTTTAAGAGAGGGCTAATGTTATATGGCGGATTGACGCTTAAGGAGTTAAACCGCCTATAGGCAGGATGGCCAGAATTCGAAATTTCTGCTAAGTGTTACAAAAAATAGGTTTCACAATATGGCAGTACAATTTTGGATCTACCGTGGATAATCTAAGAAAATGTTCCCGAGCCCTACAATGGCGCTAAAGAGGAACAAAGACGAACCATACGGAGTCTATTCAGAAGCAGTAAGATACTATGGTACGGTGAACTAACAACATGGATCTAGCCGCAGTTCAAGACTATCAGGCACACATATGTATATTCAACAGGAAGACTAGAAGGAGGAACACAAAAGAACTGATGAAACGGCGATGAACATGGATGAACTTGAAACCCTAATGGAGATCTAGGGTTACAGGGAAGCGAACTTACCAGGGCCACACGGCGGCGGAAGAGCGCGGCAGGGTCTCTGGAACAAACAGGGTGATGCAGCGGCCTTGGTCGGTGCAGATTCGAAGATCGACGGCGGCGGCGGCGCTGGGGTTCTTCCGGTCGCGAGGAAGAAGAAGAGAAGAAAGGGGAGAAAATTAAAGTGCCCGTCGGGTGTATTTATAACAGGGCAGGGAGATAAGTGACAGGCGCGAGAATCGAGGAGTCCAAAGCGGCAATTGCGCCGCTGTCGCCTCGATTTCCAGGATGGCATTAAATGAAGGGAATCTTTTTATTTATTTTTTACAAAAATGACGTCGTGATGATCCGTTGCTGTATCTAGAGGATGACGTCATGGCGGTTTAACAAAGTTTATAAAAGAAGGCATCATGGCGGTTTACGAGAAATGAAGGAAGGCGTTCACAGGATTTTGCTAAGTATTGAAGATTAACATGAACAGGTTCAAATCAATCTGGGGCCTAATGTTGGGGATATAACTATTGAGTATAAACCGCCCAGGAGGGGCCGGTTCACACTCAACCATATTGAAGCCCACGAAGACACGGAAGGTGGCGCTTTACTATGAAACTTAGAGGCCCAAAGCCAAAGGCGGATTAGGGCCCATAGTGGTAAACCGCCATAGTCATATAGCTTGTATTGTAAGATAAGGAAAGGAGAGACCGAGCCGAATACTTGTATGAGTCGGCCTCGGGACTCTATAAACTAGCTGGGCGTCAACCCGTGTATATAAGGGGACGACCCGGCGGCGGTTCAAGGACAAGAAACAACAACTCGAGACTTAGGCAAGCGTATTCCGCTCCCTGATCATCGAAACCCAATCAATCCCATCACAACTAGACGTAGGCTTTTACCTTCATCGAAGGGGCCGAACTAGTATAAAACTCCCATGTCCCTTGTCCGGTTTAACCCCTTCAAGCTATCCCATTGCGATGGCTCCGCGACTAAGTCCTTTCACAAGGACATCTGACGTGATAATTCCACGACAGATATGTAGATTCCTTTCTCTGTAACCGACTTTGTGCAACCCTAGTCCCCCCCGGTGTCTATATAAACCGGAGGGTTTAGACTTCTAGGGTTAGAGCCACAACAATCATAACCTCATAGGCTAGACTTCGAGGGTTTAGCCATTACGATCTCGTGGTAGATCAACTCTTGTAATACTCATATTCATCAAGATCAATCAAGTAGAAAGTAGGGTATTACCTCCATAGAGAGGGCCCGAACCTGGGTAAACATTGTGTTCCCCGCCTCCTATTACCATTAGCCTTAGACGCACAGTTCGGGACCCCCTACCCGAGATCCGCAGGTTTTGACACTAACATTGGTGCTTTCATTGAGAGTTCCGCTGCGTCGTCGAAGATAGGCTTGATGGCTCCATCAATCATCTACAACAATGCAGTCCAGGGAGATCTTCCTCCCCGAACAGATTTTCGTATTCGGCGGCTTCGCACTGTGGGCCAACTCGTCTGGCCTTCTAGAGCAGATCGATAGCTACGCCCCTGGCCATCATGTCAGATTCGGAAGCCTGAAACTTGTGATTGATATTCACGGAGACTTGATCTTCGACGGATTCGAGCCCATGACGGCTGTCCTCAGCTACCACGATGAATATGACCTAGATCTGTCATCTGGCCGCACATAGGAGATAGCGCCTGTGACCATCCTGGCCCTAGAGCCGGAGCGGACTGCGTCATCCGAAGATGGGAGGCTCAACCCCGCCGTGGAGGCCGTAGACTCAACGACGCTCGAGCTGCACATAGGCCCAACATCAGGCTGGGCTTGTGTTACCGGCACCTCAGACTCGTCTCCGGCCATGGGATCCGGACTGGGTGGATCCGCGTCCATCAAACCCGATTGGGCGCCGGTCCTAGAGTTCAGCTCCGCGGACATTTTCCAGCACTCGCCTTTTGGCGACATGGTAAGCTTATTAAGATCCCTCTCCTTGTCAGGGAACTCTTGGCCGAACTATGTCCAACACGAATGGGAAGTGGATGATGAAGAAACTCAATCCCCACCCACCACCCACTTTATAGCCACTGTCGACGACTTAACCGACATGCTTGACTATGACTCCAAAGACATTGATGGTATGGACGGCGATGCCGGAGAGGATCAGGAACCACTGCCTATAGGGCATTGGACAGCCACCTCCTTGTACGACATATACATGGTGGATACACCCAAAGAAAATAACGGCGATGATGAAAATCCAATTGAGGATAAACCTCCTGAGATACAGCCGAAGCACCGACGTCAGCGGCGCCGCTCTAAGCGATGCCGTAGTAAAAATAGCAATACCGTCATAGAAGAGGACAACACTCCGGACGGTGCCGAAAACAATGAAGACCCCGTTGAGCCGACCTCCGAACAGGAGGAACGGGAGGGTGGGCAAGTCAGCCCTGGCGAACAGGCCATGAACGAAGACTCGGAGGATAACAACTACCTTCCGCTCTCCGAGGACGAGGTTAGCCTCAGTGACGAAGATTTCATCGTGCCTGAAGAGGCCGCTGAACAGGAACGCTTTAAGCGTCAGCTAATTGCCACTGCGAGAAGCCTGAAAAAGATGCAGCAACAGCTTCAAGCTGATCAAGATCTGCTCAATGAAAGATAGACTGATGTCCTGGCAGCCGAGGAATATGGCCTCGAGCGCCCAACCAAAAGCTAACCGAAGCGGAAATTGTTACCATAGTTTGATGACGAGGTGCTGGAGCCCGCCCTACCAAGGTATAATACAGCTGACCGACCACCACGTGGTCGGGACAAAGCGGCACCTCAAGCCGAACACCAACATTCATTACCTCGCCGAACAAACAGAAATACAACAGCTCGGGGATATACACACGACCTGCAACGTGATTTGGAAATGAGAGCATGTCAGACAAGATCAATCTATAGATCACGGGGGCATGCCTTGACGCGCGATGATGGCCATCTGGCTGAACGCGACAAACACAACCACATCCGGGCTGAAAACCGCAGACGAGCTCCATCCGAGCTACATCACGACTTGGCCCGATATAGAGGCGCAGCACACCCCCTTTGCTTCACTGACGAAATAATGGGACATGATTTCCCAGAAGGGTTTAAACCCATAAACATCGAATCATATGATGGCACAACAGACCCCGCGGTGTGGATTGAGGATTTTCTTCTCCACATTCATATGGCCCGCGGCGATGATCTTCACGCCATCAAATACCTCCCGCTCAAACTCAAGGGACCAGCTAGATACTGGTTAAACAGACTGCCCAAAAACTCTATTAGTAGTTGGGAGGAATTAGAGGGTGCCTTCCTCGACAACTACCAAGGCACATATGTCCAACCTTCGGATGCCGATGACCTAAGTCATATAATCCAACAACCCGAAGAGTCAGCCAAGAAATTCTTGACTCGGTTCCTAACTAAAAAGAACCAGATCGTCGACTGTCCGGACGCCGAAGCCCTAGCGGCCTTTAAGCACAGCATCCGCGACGAATGGCTTGCCAGACACCTTGGCCAGGAAAAACCAAAGTCCATGTCAGCCATTGCGGCACTCATGACCAGCTTCTATGCGGGCGAAGACAGCTGGCTAGCCCGTAGCAACAACAATACAAGCAAACCTGGCACTTCTGAAGCTAGAAATAGCAACGGCAAGCCCCGACGCAATAGACATAAGCGTCGAAACAACGGTGATAGTACCGAAGACACGGCGGTCAACGCCGGATTCAGTGGCTCTAAGTCCGGTCAGCGGAATAAGCCATTTAAAAGGAACAATCCGGGCCCGTCCAGTCTGGACCGGATAGTCAATTGACCATGCCAAATCCATGGCACTCCGGATAAACCAGCCAATCATACCTACAGGGAATGCTGGGTTTTCAAACAAGCCGGCAAGTTAAATGCCGAGAATAAAGATAAAGGGTCACAAAGCAAGGACGATGACGAGGAACCCCGACCACCGAACACAGGGGGACAGAAGACATCCCTCCCCAAGTTAAAACGGTGAACATGATATACGCCACCCATATACCCAAGAGGGAGCGAAAGCGCGCACTCTAGGACGTATACGCGATGGAGCCAGTCGCCCCAAAGTTCAACCCATGGTCCTCCTGTCCGATCACCGTCGATCGCAGGGACCACCCGACCACTATCCATCAGAGCGGTTCAGCCGCACTGGTCCTTGACACAATTATTGATGGATTCCACCTTACGCGAGTCCTCATGCATGGTGCCAACAGCCTGAACCTTCTCTGTCAGGATACAATGTGCAAAATGGGTATCGATCCCTCAAGGATCAAGCCCACAAAAACTGCCTTTAAAGGTGTCATACCAGGTGTAGAGGACTGCTGTACGGGCTCAATCACACTGGAAGTGGTCTTCGGATCCCCGGATAATTTCCAAAGCAAAGAGTTAATCTTTGATATCGCCACCTTCCGCGGTGGCTATCATGCACTGCTCGGACGAACCGCATTCGCCCAATTCAATGCGCTGCTGCACTATGCCTACCTCAAGCTCAAGATGCCTAGACCACGCGGTGTTATAATGGTCAACGGAAATACAGAACGCTCACTTCATACTGAGGAACACACCGCGGCCCTTGCAGCAGAAGTATAGAGTAGCCTTTTTAGGCAGAACCTCAATTCGGCACTAAAGCCCCCGGACACTGTCAAGCGAGTCCAAACTACTCTGCAGCAGGACCGTCCAGCTCGTTCAGAGCTCGACTAGCAATTCGTCCTCCGCCCCAACCCCAATCAAGCGGCAACATTTGTGCCAGGCATACATAACTATGCACTTAAAGTACCATGGGCATGGACAGAGGCACAACTAGACCACGGTCCACAATGCGGCTCAACCTCCCCTGGATCCACATTCCTTCACTTTTTCTCTTTCTTTCAGGTTTTTCTCTTCTCGAGGCTTTTCCCGATAACCTGATCATCGGACCCATCACGGGACGGATACACCAAGAAGGCAAGGGGCTTTGACGTACACGGGAATTCCCAGGTGGTCTCTGCTAATGACCGTTATACCTGTTTTAAATACCCGCACACAGCTCGCCCTTGGTCATGGCATGTTAAATAGCCTTACTTGCTTATTGCATTATTTGTACAAGTACGCCTTGATGTATCGGTCAAATTACAATGGAAATAGTTTGCGGCTCAATATTTGTGGCGTCATCTTATTACTTGATTCTTTCCTTGTCTTTGTATTTATTACTTATTGCATCCATACACTCTGGTACGTATTACTTCGCCAGGGGCTCCATCGCGCCCCGCAATACGGCAATAAAGTTCGAACACTTTTACAGTATAGTTCGGCACCCCAAACTTATAGCATTATATGCATCGGCTCCGAATCATGTCTTTGGTCAATAGTTGGGTTGCCCGGTTCTGTGCTTACTACCTTACGTTCCGCTATATCGGCTAGGGTAGTAAAGGGAGAACTACTTTGATTGTGTCCTGGTTCTTCCGGACGAGCACCTCAGTAGAGAAAGCAGAAAACTGACTGTCATGATGCGGCGAGAGCTGGTCAGCTGTTCGAGAGGTTTTTCAAATCCTTAGAGATTTTTTCCGCTTTATGCGAGGAATCGGTTTCTACCCGATTAGGCGTATATAGCGTCCCAACTTCGGTCTTCCGAATACCAGGGCTTCACCAAATTTTTCATTGTCAAACTCCTATGGCTAAGTGAGGGTGATAAAGCCTTATACTCCGATTGCCTTGTTCGTTGCGTTAAACACCTCCTTTAAGGACCAAAACTTGGAGTAAAGAGTGTTTATATTTATCCCGAACACCCCCGTACTATCTACGTGGGGGCAGAAGCCCACGACTGGTCAACTCTCAGATTTTCATAAACGGCCGCACAGGAGGTAAATTTTTTAAAAGTAACAAGCATTATATTACATAACGACCTTGTTTCATATTATAGGACATGATAACATGAAAGTTTTCATGGGAATATAACATCCTTCGCACATTGCTCCGCCATAAGGCAGGATCCCTCCAGGACACTATCAAAATATAGCTCGGGTCGACGGTGCTCCTTGCCCTCAGGCGGCCCCTCGGTCATCAGCTTCTTGGCACCCATCTTCGCCCAGTGCACTTTAGCGTGGCAAAGGCCATCCGCGCACCTTCAATGCAGACCGACCACTTTATAACTTCAAGCCGTTGGCAGGCACTCACAAGCCACTTCACGAATCCAAAGTAGCTACTAGGCATGGGTTCAGCAGGCCATAACCGGACTATTAGGTCCTTCATGGCTAGTCCGGCCGCCTTGTGTAGCTCGACCAGCTACTTCAGCTGGTTGCTAAAGGGCACTGGATATTCTAGTCCAAGGTATTGAGACCAGAACAGCTTCTCCGTAGAGCTCCCTTCTTCGGCTCGATAGAACTCTGCAACATCTGATATGTTGCGCGGCAGATCTGCAAACACTCCTGGAGAGCTCCAAATTCGGGTAAGTAAAAGGAACGTTTCCTTCACATACTTGCTTTGCATAATAAAAGCCTTACCCGCCGCAATCTTCTTGGTCGCCTGGATTTCCTGGAGGGTGCTCTGGGCATCGGCTCGAGCATCTAGTGTGCTCTGGCGGGCCTTAGCTAGTTCAGACTCTTGAGTCTTAGAATCACGCTCCAAGGACTTGTACTTCTTGACGACATCCTGGAGCTCTTGCTGGACCTCGCTGACCCTGGCCTCTTGCTTCTCGCATGTGGCGGTTCCTTGGCCACTTTGTCCTCGGCCTCGGCTAACTTCGGTCTTCCGAATACCAGGGGCTTCGCCAAAATTTTCATTGTCAAACTCCTATGGCTAAGTGAGGGTGATAAAGCCTTATAGTACGATTGCCTTGTTCGTTGCGTTAAACACTTCCTTTAAGGACCCAAACTTGGAGTAAAGAGTGTTTATATTTATCCCGAACACCCCCGTACTATCTACGTGGGGGCAGAAGACAACGACTGACCAACTCTCAGATTTTCATAAACGGCCGCACAGGAGGTAAATTTTTAACAAAAGTAACAAGCATTATATTACATAACGACCTTGTTTCATATTATCGGACAGGATAACATGAATGTTCTCATGGGAATATAACATCCTTTGCACATTGCTCTGCCACAAGGCGGGATCCCTCCAGGACACTGTCAAAATACATCTCGGGACGGCGGTGCTCCTTGCCCTCAGGCGGCCCCTCGGTCATCAGCTTCTTGGCATCCATCTTCGCCCAGTGCACCTTGGCGCGGGAAAAGCCCATCCGCGCGCCTTCGCTACAGACCGATCGCTTGATGGCTTCAAGCCGCGGGCAGGCACTCACAAGCCGCTTAGCGAGTCCGAAGTAGCTGCTGCGTATGGGCTCGGCAGGCCATAGCCAGACAATTAAGTCCTTCATGGCTAGTTCGGCCGCCTTATGCAGCTCGACCAGCTATTTCAGCTGGTCGCTAAAGGGCACTAGAAGTTCTGGTCCAAGGTATTGGGACCAGAACAACTTCTCTGTAGAGCTCCCTTCTTTGGCCTGATAAAATTCTGCAGCATCTGATATGCTGCGCGGCAGATCTGCAAACGCCCCTGAGAGCTCCAAATCCGGGTAAGTAAAAGGAATGTTTCCTTCACATACTTGCTTTGCATAATGAAAGCCTTACCCGCCGTAATCTTCTTGGCCGAATGGATTTCCTGGAGGGCGCCCTGGGCTTCGGCTCGGGCATCTTGTGCGATCTGGCGGGCCTTGGCATGTTCAGACTCTTGAGTCTTAGAATCACGCTCCAAGGACTCGTACTTCTTGACGACGTCCTGGAGCTCTTGCTGGACCTCGCTGACCCGAGCCTCCTGCTTCTCGTGCGCGGCGTGTTCCTTGTCCACTTTGTCCTTGGCCTCGGCTAACGTCTTCTTAAGGTCCGCCACCTCGGTTGTGGCCCCTAATAAAGTTCATGACACTTTAGTCAGCACAAACCATTCATTCTTCCTAAATATACACGCAGGTTACTACATACCTTTGCTTTCCTCCAGCTGCTTCTTCAAGAGGCCGAGCCGCTCCAGATTCTGCTTCAGTCCAGAGACTTCCGCAGTATAAGCGCCAGCAGCCAGCAGCGTTGCCTGCTTGTTCACATAGACATATTATATTAGGCTCCTGCAAAAATTGGTTGATCCTCTGTTCTGCTTTTCTTTCCGAACACCGAACAGAGCATCAGGGGCTACTATCTACACTGTGATATTCTTTTACAAATATACTACTTACCTCAAAGCCTGTTAAAAGGCTAGTGCATGCTTTGGTCAGTCCGTTTTTGGCGGACTGGACCTTCTCAATCACCGTGCTCATAAGAGTACGGTGTTCTTCCACTAAGGGGTCCTCGGATAGCCGAACTATATCCTTTGGCCGGACTGTTGGGCTATGATAATACAAGTTAGAAGACTTTGCCCCATGTCCGGATGGGACTCCCCTTTGTGTGGAAGGCAAGCTTGGCGATTCGGATATGTAGATTCCTTTCTCTGTAACCGACTTTGTACAACCCTAATCCCCCCGGTGTCTATATAAACTGGAGGGTTTAGACTTCTAGGGTTAGAGCCGCAACAATCATAACCTCATAGGGTAGACTTCGAGGGTTTAGGCATTATGATCTCGTGGTAGATCAACTCTTGTAATACTCATATTCATCAAGCTCAATCAAGTAGGAAGTAGGGTATTACCTCCATAGAGAGGGCCCGAACCTGGGTAAACATTGCGTCCCCCGCCTCCTGTTACCATTAGCCTTAGACGCACAATTCAGGACCCCCTACCCGAGATCCGCTGGTTTTGACACCGACATACTGAGGGAGTCCTGGACTAAGGGGTCCTCGGACAGCTGGACTATATACTTTCGCCGGACTGTTGGGTTATGAAGATACAAGATAGAAGACTTCGTCCCGTGTCCAGATGGGACTCTCCTTTGCATGGAAGGTGATGTCTACTACATAACCTTCTTCTTGTAGACGTTGTTGGGCCTGCAAGTGCACAGGTTTGTAGGACAATAGCAAATTTCCCTCAAGTGGATGACCTAAGGTTTAACAATCCGTAGGAGGCGTAGGATGAAGATAGTCTCTCTCAAACAACCCTGCAACCAAATAACAAAGAGTCTCTTGTGTCCCCAACACACCCAATACAATGGTAAATTGTATAGGTGCACTAGTTTGGTGAAGAGATGGTGATACAAGTGCAAAATAGATAGTAGATATAGGTTTTTGTAATCTGAAATAATAAAAACAGCAAGGTAACTAATGGTAAAAGTGAGCGTAAACGGTATTGCAATGATAGGAAACAAGGCCTAGGGTTCATACTTTCACTAGTGCAAGTTCTCTCAACAATAATAACATAGATAGATCATATAACAATCCCTCAACATGCAACAAAGAGTCACTCCAAAGCCACTAATAGCGGAGAACAAACGTAGAGACTATGGTAGGGTACGAAACCACCTCAAAGTTATTCTTTTGGATCAATCTATTCAAGAGTTCGTACTAGAATAGTACCTTAATACACAAATCAACCAAAACCCTAATGTCACCTAGATACTCCATTGTCACCTCAAGTATCCGTGGGCATGATTATACGATATGCATCACACAATCTCATATTCATCCAACCAACACAAAGTACTTCAAAGAGTGCCCCAAAGTTTCTACCGGAGAGTCAAGAACGTGTGCCAACCCCTATGCGTAGGTTCATGGGTGGAACCCGCAAGTTGGTCACCAAAACATACATCAAGAGGCACGTGATATCCCATTGTCATCACAGATAAACACGACAAGACATACATCAAGTGTTCTCATAAAAGACTCAACCCGATAAGATAACTTCAAAGGGGAAACTCAATTCATCACAAGAGAGTAGAGGGGGAGAAACATCATAAGATCCAACTACAATAGCAAAGCTCGGGATACATCAAGACCGTGCCATAGAGGGAACACGAGAGAGAACACGAGAGAGAGAGAGATCAAACACATAGCTACTGGTACATACCCTCAGCCCCGAGGGTGAACTACTCCCTCCTCGACATGGATAGCGCCGGGATGATGAAGATGGCCACCGGTGATGGGTTCCCCCTTCGGCAGGGTGCCGGAACGGACTCCCAAGAGGTTTTTTGTGGCTACAGAGGCTTGAGGCGGTGGAACTCCCGATCTATCTTGATTTCTGATATTTTTAGGGTACGTAGGTATATATAGGCGAAAGAAGTCGGTCGGGAGGTGCTCGAGGGGTCCACGAGACAGGGGACCGCACCCTGTAGGGGGAGGGGCACCCCCTATCTCCTCGGCTCCTCGAGGATCTTCTGACTTGATCTCCAAGCCTCCCGGATGATAATCTTCCAAAAAAACACGTTGCCGAAGGTTTCATTCCGTTTGGACTCCATTTGATATTCCTTTTCTTCGAAATACTGAAACAGGCAATAAAACAGCAATATGGGCTGGGCCTCCGGTTAGTAGGTTAGTCCCAAAAATGATATAAATATGTAAAATAAAGCCCATAAACATCCAAAAGGGGTAATATAATAGCATGGAACAATCAAAATCTATAGATACGTTGGAGACGTATCAAGCATCCCCAAGCTTAATTCCTGCTGGTCCTCGAGTAGGTATATGATAAAAACAGAATTTTTGACGTGGAATGCTACCTAGCATAATTCTCAATGTAATTTTCTTTATTGTGGCATGAATGTTCAGATCCAAATGAATACAAAATAAAAATTCATATTGACATAAGAAATAGTAATACTTCAAGCATACTAATCAAAGTAATCACGTCTTCTCAAAATAACATGGCTAAAGAAAGTTATCCCTACAAAATCATATAGTCTGGCTGTTGCTCTATCTTCATCACACAAAGTATTTAATCATGCACAACCCCAATGATGAGCCAAGCAATTGTTTCATACTTTAATAATCTCAAACCTTTTCAACTTTCACGCAATACATGAGCGTGAGCCATGGACATAGCACTATATGTGGAATAGAATGGTGGTTGTGGAGAAGACAAAAAAAGGAGAAGATAGTCTCACATCAACTAGGCGTATCAACGGGCTATGGACATGCCCATTAATATATATCAATGTGAGTGAGTAGGGATTGCCATGCAACGGATGCACTAGAGCTATAAATATATGAAAGCTCAACAAAAGGAAACTCAGTGGGTGTGCATCCAACTTCTTGCTCACAAAGACCTAGGGTACTTTGAGGAAGCCCATCATTGGAATATACAAGCCAAGTTCTATAATGAAAAATTCCCACTAGTATATGAAAGTGACAACATATGAGACTCTCTATCATGAAGATCATGGTGCTACTTTGAAGCACAAGTGTGGAGAAAGAGATAGTAGCATTGTGCCTTCTCTCTTTTTCTCTCATTTCTTTTTCTTTTTTTTCTTTGGCCTTCCTTTTTTGGCCTTTCTCTTTTTTTTTCTTTTTGTAAAGTCCGAAGTCTCATCTAGACTTGTGGGGGAATCATAGTCTTCATCATCCTTTCCTCACTAGGACAATGCTCTAATAATGAAGATCATCACACTTTTATGGATTTACAACTCAAAGCTAGAACAAGATATGACTCTATATGAATGCCTCCGGCGGTGTACCGGGATATGCAATGAATCAAGAGTGACATGTATGAAAATTATGAAGGTGGCCTTGCCACAAATACGATGTCAACTACATGATCATGCAAAGAGCAATATGACAAAAGTAATGCGTGTCATATGAACGGAATAGTGGAAGGTTGCATGGCAATATATCTCGGAATGGCTATGGAAATGCCATAATAGGTAGGTATGGTGGCTGTTTTGAGGAAAGTATATGGTGGGTGTATGGTACCAGCGAAAGTTGCACGGTACAAGAGAGGCTAGCAATGGTGGAAGGGTGAAAGGGTGCGTATAATCCATGGACTCAACATTAGTCAAAAGAACTCATATACTTGTTGCAAAAATCTAGAAGTCATCAAAAACCAAAGCACTACGCGCATGCTCCTAGGGGGATAGATTGGTAGGAAAAGACCATCGCTCATCCCCGACTGCCACTCATAAGGAAGACAATCAATAAATAAAATTGTGCTCCAACTTCATCACAAAGCGGTTCACCATACGTGCATGCTACAGGAATCACAAGCTTCAACACAAGCATTATTTGAATTCATAATCACCCAACTAGCATGACTTTAATATCACTACCTCCATATCTCAAAACAGTTATCAAGAATCAAGTTGATCATAGCATCCAATTCACTTTCTATGATAGTTTTTATTATACCCAACTTGGATGCTCATCATTCTAGGACCAACTTTGTAACCATAGAAATACCATGTTGTTCTAAAAGACTCTCAAAATAATATAAGTGAAGCATGAGAGACGAGTAATTTCTACAAAATATAACCACCGCCGTGCTCTAAAAGATATAAGTGATGCACTAGAGCAAACGACAAACTACTCCGAAAAGATATAAGTGAAGATCAATGAGTAGCTAAATAATTGTGCAACTATGTGAAGACTCTCTCATTAAAGAATTTCAGATCTTGGTATTGTATTCAAAAAGCAAGCAAAACAAAACAAAATGACATTGCAAGGATAGCACAACTCATGTGAAGAAGCAAAAACTTAGGCTCAACCGATACTAACCGATAGTGGTTGAAGAAGAAAGGTGGGATGCCTACCGGGGCATCCCCAAGCTTAGATGCTTGAGACTTCTTGGAATATTATCTTGGGGTGCCTTGGGAATCCCCAAGCTTGAACTTTTGTGTCTCCTTAGTTCCTCTCATATCATGGTTTCTCTTTTTATCAAAAGCTTCATCCACAACAAACTCAACAAGAACTCGTGAGATAGGTTAGTATAAACTAATGCAAAACCTTATCATTTTCTACTGTAACAAAACACTAAAATTGTTATTCAACATTTAATACTAAATGCCTCTTCATATTTAATACTCCTATCCTCAAATAGAATCATAAAACAAGCAAACATATGCAAACAATGCAACCATAACAGCAATCTGCCAAAACAGTACAGTCTATAAAGAATGCAAGAGTAACAATACTTACCTAACTCCAAAAATTATGAAATAAAATTTACACTGTAGTAAATTTATCATAGCTCATTATGCAAAAGGTTTCAATATTATATCATGCTCTGAATTTTCTAGGGAATTTTTGCAACAGCGGTAAACTTTCTGTTTTCAAACAGCAACATGTAGACTAGGAAAATAAGCATGTCAAAGGCTATCCTTGACTTTTTTATTGAAAATAAAGATGCAAAACATTATTATAAATAACACCAAGCAAATACTAACAAAAGAAAATGATGCTACAAGCAGAACACATATCATGTGGCGAATAAAAATATAGCTCCAAGTAAAGTTTACCGATGAATGAAGACGAAAGAGGGGATGCCATCCGGGGCATCCCCAAGCTTAGGTTCTTGGTTGTCCTTGAATATCTTGGGGTGCCTTGGGCATCCCCAAGCTTAGGCTCTTGCCTCTCTTTATTCCATAGTCCATCGAATCCTTACCCAAAACTTGAAAACTCCACAACACAAAACTCAACAGAAAACTCGTAAGCTCCGTTAGTATAAGAAAATAAAACCACCACTTAGGTACTGTAATGAACTCATCCTAAATTCATAATGGTGTAATATCTACTATACTCCAACTTATCTATGGTTCATACCCTTCGATACTACTCATAGATTCATCAAAATAAGCAAACAACACATAGAAAACAGAATCTGTTAAAAACAGAACAGTCTGTAGTAATCTGTATCAAACGTATACTTATGGAACTCCAAAAATCCTACAAAATTAGGAAGTCCTAAGAAATTTGTGTACCAATCCATATAAAAAAGAATCAGATCTGGAGCACGTTTCTGTGAATTAACAAAACTAATTTACTGAGTGCAAAAGTTTCTCATTCTCAGCAGGATCAACACAATTATCACCGTAAGCTATCCTAAAGGTCTTACTTGGCACTTTATTGAAACAAAAGATATAAAACATGATTACTAAAGAAGGATAATCATGTGGACACACAAAAACAGTAAGGGTAAATATTGGGTTGTCTCCCAACAAGCGCTTTTCTTTAATGCCTTTTTAGCTAGGCATGATGATGACAATGATGCTCACATAAAAGATAAGGATTGAAACATAACGGGAGCATCATGAAGCATATGACTAGCACATTTAAGTCTAACCCACTTCCTATGCATAGGGATTTTGTGAGCAAACAACTTATGGGAACAATGATCAACTAGCATAGGAAGATAAAACAAGCATAGCTTCAAGATTTTCAACACATAGAGAGGAAACTTGACATTATTCCAATTCCTACAAGCATATATTCCTCCCTCATAATAATTTTCAGTAGCATCATGAATGAATTCAACAATATAACCAGCAGCTAAAGCATTCTTTTCATGATCTACAAGCATAGAAAATTTACTACTCTCTACATAAGCAAAATTCTTCTCATCAATAGTAGTGGGAGCAAACTCAACAAAATAATTATCATGTGAGGCATAATCCAATTGAAAACTAAAATCATGATGACAAGTTTCATGGTTATCATTATTCTAATAGCATACAGGTCATCACAATAATCATCATAATAGCAACTTTGTTCTCATAATCAATTGGAACCTCTTCTGAAATAGTGGAATCATCACTAAATAAAGTTGACACTCTTCCAAATCCACTTTCATGTTCATCACAATAAGATTCAACATCCTCCAAAATAGTGGGATCACTACTTCCTAAAGTTGACACTCTTCCAAACCCACTTTCATCAATATAATTATCATAAATAGGAGGCATGCCTTCATCATAATAAATATTATCATCAAAACTTGGGGGACAAAAAATATCATATTCGTCAAACATAGCTTCCCCAAGCTTGTGGCTTTGCATATCATTAGCATCATGGATATTCAATGAATTCATACTAACATCATTGCAATCATGCTCATCATTCACATATTCCATGCCAAGCATTCTATGTAATTCTTCTTCTAGCACTTGAGCATAATTTTCCTTTTCTTCATACTCACGAAAGATATTAAAAAGACGAAGCGTATGAGACAAACTTAACTCCATTTTTTGTAGTTTTCTTTTATAAACTAAACTAGTGACAAAACAAGAAACAGAAAGATTCGATTGCAAGATCTAAAGATATACCTTCAAGCACTCACCTCCCCGGCAACGGCGCCAGAAAAGAGCTTAGTTGACGGGGTGTGAGTGAGTGCCCTTTACCTAGCCTCCCCGGCAACGGTGCCAGAAAAGAGCTTGATGTCTACTACACAACCTTCTTCTTGTAGACGTTGTTGGGCCTGCAAGTGCACCGGTTTGTAGGACAGTAGCAAATTTCCCTCAAGTGGATGACCTAAGGTTTATCATTCCGTAGGAGGCGTAGGATGAAGATAGTCTCTCTCAAACAACCCGGCAACCAAATAACAAAGAGTCTCTTGTGTCCCAATCACACCCAATACAATGGTAAATTGTATAGGTGCACTAGTTCGGCGAAGAGATGGTGATACAAGTGCAAAATAGATAGTAGATATAGGTTTTTGTAATCTGGAATAATAAAAACAGCAAGGTAACTAATGGTAAAAGTGAGCGTAAACGGTATTGCAATGATAGGAAACAAGGCCTAGGGTTCATACTTTCACTAGTGCAAGTTCTCTCGACAATAATAACATAGATAGATCATATAACAGCCCTCAACATGCAACAAAGAGTCACTCCAAAGCTACTAATAGCGGAGAACAAACATAGAGATTATAATAGGGTACGAAACCACCTCAAAGTTATTCTTTCAGATCAATCTATTCAAGAGTTCGTACTAGAATAACACCTTAAGACACAAATCAACCAAAACCCTAATGTCACCTAGATACTCCATTGTCACCTCAAGTATCCGTGGGCATGATTATACGATATGCATCACACAATCTCAGATTCATCCAACCAACACAAAGTACTTCAAAGAGTGCCCCAAAGTTTCTACCGGAGAGTCAAGAACGTGTGCCAACCCCTATGCGTAGGTTCATGGGTGGAACCCGCAAGTTGGTAACCAAAACATACATCAAGAGGCACGTGATATCCCATTGTCACCACAGATAAACACGACAAGACATAAATCAAGTGTTCTCATAAAAGACTCAATCCGATAAGATGACTTCAAAGGGGAAACTCAATTCATCACAAGAGAGTAGAGGGGGAGAAACATCATAAGATCCAACTACAATAGCAAAGCTCGGGATACATCAAGATCGTGCCATAGAGAACACGAGAGAGAGAGGTCAAACACATAGCTACTGGTACATACCCTCGGCCCCGAGGGTGAATTACTCCCTCCTCGTCATGGATAGCGCCGGGATGATGAAGATGGCCACCGGTGATGGGTTCCCCCTCCGGCAGGGTGCCGGAACAGACTCCCGACAGGTTTTTGGTGGCTATAGAGGGTTGCGGAGGCGGAACTCCCGATCTATCTTGATTTCTGATGTTTTTAGGGTACGTATGTATATATAGGCGAAAGAAGTCGGTCGGGAGGTGCTCGAGGGGTCCACGAGACAGGGGGTCGTGCCCTATAGGGGGGGGGGGGGCACGCCTCCTATCTCCTACGCTCCTCGAGGATCTTCTGACTTGATCTCCAAGCCTGCCGGATGATAATCTTCCAAAAAACACGTTGCCGAAGGTTTCATTCCGTTTGGACTCCGTTTGATATTCCTTTTCTTCCAAATACTGAAACAGGCAATAAAACAACAATATGGGCTGGGCCTCCGGTTAGTAGGTTAGTCCCAAAAATGATATAAATATGTAAAATAAAGCCCATAAACATCCAAAAGGTGTAATATAATAGCATGGAACAATCAAAAATTATAGATACGTTGGAGACGTATCAGAAGGCAAGCTTGGCGATTCAGATATGTAGATTCCTTTCTCTGTAACCGATTTTGTACAACCCTAGTCCCCCCCAGTGTCTATATAAACCCAAGGGTTTAGACTTCTAGGGTTAGAGCCACAACAATCATAATCTGATAGGCTAGACTTCTAGGGTTTAGCCATTACGATCTCGTGGTAGATCAACTCTTGTAATACTCATGTTCATCAAGATCAATCAAGCAGGAAGTAGGGTATTACCTCCATAGAGAGGGCCCGAACCTGGGTAAACATCGTGTCCCCCGCCTCCTGTTACCATTAGCCTTAGACGCACAGTTCGGGACCCCCTACCCGAGATCCACCGGTTTTGACACCGACATTGGTGCTTTCATTGAGAGTTCCGCTGTGTCGTCGAAGATACGCTTGATGGCTCCATTAATCATCTACAACAATGCAGTCCAGGGGGACATCTTCCTCCCCGGACAGATCATCATATTCGGCGGCTTCGCACTGCGGGCCAACTCATTTGGCCATCTAGAGTAGATCGATAGCTACACCCCTGGCCATCAGGTCAGATTTGGAAGCCTGAAATTTGTGGCCGATATCCGCGGAGACTTGATCTTTGAAAAATTCGAGCCCATGACGGCTGTCCTCAGCCACCACGATGAACATGACCTAGATCTATCTTCTGGCTGCACACGGGAGATATCGTATGTGACCGCTCTGGCCCTAGAGCCGAAGCGGACTGCATCGTCCGAAGACGGGAAGCTCAACCCCGCCATGGAGGCCGTAGACTCAGCAGCGCTCGAGCCGCACACAGGCCCAACATCAGGCTGGGCTTGTGTTACCGGAACCTCAGACCCGTCTCCGGCCATGGGCTCCGGACCGCGTGCATCCGTGTCCATCGAACCCGATTGGGCGCCGGTCTTAGAGTTCAGCTCCGCGGACATTTTCTAGCACTCGCCTTTTGGCGACGTGTTAAGCTCATTAAGATCCCTCTCCTTGTCAGGAAACTCTTGGCCGAACTATGTCCGGCACAAATGGAAGGAGTATGATGAAGAAATTCGTTCCCCACCCACCACCCACTTTATAGCCATTGTCGACGACTTAACCGACATGCTTGACTATGACTCCAAAGTCATCGACGGTATGGAAAATGATGCTGGAGAGGATCAGGAACCACTGCCTACATGGCGTTGGACAGCCACCTCCTCGTACGACATATACATGGTGGATACACCCAAATAAAATAACGGCGACGATGAAAATCTAGTTGAGGATAAACCTCCCGAGATACAGCCGAAGCGCCGACATCAGCGGCGCCGCTCTAAGCCACGCCATAGTAAAAACAACAATACCGACACAGAAGAGGACAACACTCCGGACGGTGCCGAAAACAATGAAGACCCCGTTGAGCCGACGTCTGAACAGGAGGAACGGGAGGGTGGGCAAGTCAGCCCTGGCGAACAGGCCATGAACAAAGATTCGGAGGATAGCAACTACCTTCCGCTCTCCAAGGACGAGGTTAGCCTCGGTGATGAAGATTTCATCATGCCTAAAGAGCTCGCCGAACAGGAACGCTTTAAGCGTCAGCTAATTGCCACTGCGAGAAGCCTGAAAAAGAAGCAGCAGCAGCTTCAAGCTGATCAAGATTTGCTCAATGAAAGATGGACTGATGTCCTGGCAGCCAAGGAATATGGCCTCGAGCGCCGAACCAAAAGCTACTCGAAGCGCAAAGTGCTACCACAGTTCGATGACGAGGCGCTGGAGCCTATCCTAGGTATAATACGGCTGACCGACCACCACGTGGCCGGGACAAAGCGGCACCTGAAGCCGAACACCAGCCCGCATTGCCTCGCCAAACAAGCAGAAATATAACAGCTCGGGGATATACACACGACCTGCGATGCGATTTGGAAAAGAGAGCAGGTCAGACAAGATCAATCTATGGATCACGGGGGCGTGCCTTGACGCGGGACGATGGCCATCTGGCTGAACGCGATAAACACAACCACGTCCGGGCCAAAAACCGCAGACGAGCACCATCCGAGCTACGTCACGACTTGGCCCGATATAGAGGCGCCGCACGCCCCCTTTGCTTCACTGACAAAGTAAGGGGACATCATTTCCCAGAAGGGTTTAAACCCATAAACATTGAATCATATGATAGCACAACAGACACCATGGTGTGGTTTGAGGATTTTCTTCTCCACATTCATTTGGCCCACAGCGATGATCTTCACGCCATCAAATACCTCCCGCTCAAACTCAAGGGACCAGCTAGATACTGGTTAAACAGTCTGCCCGAAAACTCAATTGGCAGCTGGGAGGAATTAGAGGGCGCCTTCCTCGACAACTTCCAAGGCACATATGTCCGACCTCCGGATGCCGATGACCTAAGTCATATAATCCAACAGCCTGGAGAGTCACCCAGTTAAATCTGGACTCGGTTCCTAACTAAAAAGAACTAGATCGTTGACTGTCCGATCGCCAAAGCCCTAGCGGCCTTTAAGCCCAGCATCCGCGACGAATGGCTGGCCAGACACCTCGGCCAGGAAAAATCGAACTCCATGTCAGCCCTTACGGCACTCATGACCCGCTTCTGTGCGGGAGAAGATAGCTGGCTAGCCCGTAGCAACAACAATCCAAGCGAACCTGCACTTCTAAAGCCAGAAACAGCAACGGCAAGCCCCGACGCAATAGACATAAGCGTTGAAAAAACGGTGATAGTACCGAAGACACGACGGTCAACGCCGGATTCAGCGGCTCTAAGTCCGGTCAACGGAAGAAGCCATTTAAAAGAAACAATCCGGGCCCATCCAGTTTGGACCGCATAATCGATCGACCATGCCAAATCCATGGCACTCCGGATAAACTAGCCAATCACACCAACAGGGAATGTTGGGTTTTCAAACAGGTCGGCAAGTTAAATGCCGAGAATAGGGAGAAAGGGTCGCAAAGCGAGGACGATGACAAGGAACCCCGACCACCGAACACATGGGGACAGAAGAAATCCCTCCCCCAAGTTAAAACGGTGAACATGATATACGCCACCCATATCCCCAAGAGGGAGCGAAAGCGCACACTCAGGGACGTCTACGCGATGGAGCCAGTCGCCCCAAAGTTCAACCCAGGGACCTCCTGTCTGATCACCTTCGATCACAGGGACCATCCAACCAGTATCCGTCATGGCGGTTCAGCCGCACTTATCCGTGACCCAATTATTGATGGATTCCACCTTACGCGGATCCTCATGGATGGTGGCAGCAGCCTGAACCTGCTCTATCAGGATACAATGCGCAAAATGGGTATCGATCCCTCAAGGATCAAGCCCACAAAAACCACCTTTAAAGGTGTCATACCAGGTGTAGAGGCCTGTTGTACGGGCTCAATCACACTGGAAGTGGTCTTCGGATCCCCGGATAATTTCCAAAGCGAAGAGTTAATCTTCGATATCGTCCCCTTCCGCAGTGGCTATCATGCACTTCTTGGACGAACCGCATTCGCTCGATTCAATGCGGTGCTGCACTATAACTACCTCAATCTTAAGATGCCTGGACCACGCGGTGTTATAACGATACGGAAATAGAGAATGCTCTCTCCATACTGAGGAACACACCGCGACCCTTGCAGCAGAAGTACAGAGTAGCCTTTTTCGGCAGAACCTCAATTCGGCAGTAAAGCCCCCGGACTACGTCAAGCGAGTCCGAACAACTCTGTAGCAGGACCGTCCAGCTCGTTCAGAGCTCGACTAGCAATTCGGCCTCTGCCCCATCCCCAATCAAGCGGTAACATTCGTGTTGTTGGGTAACGTAGTAATTTCAAAAAAAATCCTACGCACACGCAAGATCATGGTGATGTATAGCAACGAGAGGGGAGAGTATGTCCACGTACCCTCGTAGAACAACGTGGTTGATGTAGTCGTACGTCTTCACGGCCCGACCAATCAAGCACCGAAACTACGGCACCTCCGAGTTCTAGCACACGTTCAACTCGATGACGTCCCTCAAACTCCGATCTAGCCGATTGTCGAGGGAGAGTTCCGTCAGCACGACAGCATGGTGACGATCTTGATGTTCTACCATCGCAGGGCTTCGCCTAAGCACCGCTAAAATATTATCGAGGAGGATTATGGTGGAGGGGGGCACCGCACACGGCTAAGAGATCAAGAGATCAATTGTTGTGTCTATGGGGTGCCCCCCTCCTTCGTATATAAAGGGGAGGAGGCATGCCCAAGGGGGGCAATCCTACTCCAAGTAGGATTCCCCCCTCTTTCCTAGTCCAAGTAGGAGAGGGGTAGGAAGGGAAGGAGAAGGAGAAGGAAGGAGAGGGAGGAAAAGGAGGAAAGGGGGGCCGGCCCCTAGTACAATTTGGTTTGGGCTAGGGGGGGGCCTTGTCTCCTCTCTTCCACCACTTGGCCCATGAGGCCCATTACTTCTTCCTCGTATTCCCGTAACTCCCCGGTACCCCCGAAAATACCCGAATCACTCGGAACCTTTCCGATGTCCGAATATAGTCGTCCAATATATCGATCTTTACGTCTCAACCATTTCGAGACTCCTCGTCATGTCCCCGATCTCATCCGGGACTCCGAACTCCTTCGGTACATCAAAACACATAAACTCATAATATAACTGTCAACGAAACCTTAAGCGTGCGGACCCTACGGGTTCAAGAACTATGTAGACATGACCGAGACACGTTTCCAGTCAATAACCGATAGCGGAACCTGGATGCTCATATTGGCTCCTACATATTCTACGAAGATCTTTATCGGTCAAATTGCATAACAACATACATTGTTCCTTTTGTCATCGGTATGTTACTTGCCCGAGATTCAATCGTCGGTATCTCAATACATAGTTCAATTTCATTACCGGCAAGTCTCTTTACTCGTTATGTAATGCATCATCCCGCAACTAACTCATTAGTCACATTGCTTGCAAGGCTTATAGTGATGTGCATTACCGAGAGGGCCCAGAGATACCTCTCCGACAATCGGAGTGACAAATCCTAATCTCGAAATACGCCAACTCAACATGTACCTTCGGAGACACCTGTAGAGCTCCTTTATAATCACCCAATTACGTTGTGACGTTTGGTAGCACACAAAGTGTTCCTCCGGTAAACGGGAGTTGCATAATCTCATAGTCATAGGAACATGTATAAGTCATGAAGAAAGCAATAGCAACATACTAAATGATCAAGTGCTAAGCTAACGGAATGGGTCAAGTAAATCACATCATTCTTCTAATGATGTGATCCCGTTAATCAAATGACAACTCATGTCTATGGCTAGGAAACACAACCATCTTTGATCAACAAGCTAGTCAAGTAGAGGCATACTAGTGACACTATGTTTGTCTATGTATTCACACATGTATTATGTTTCCGATTAATACAATTCTAGCATGAATGATAAACATTTATCATGAAATAAGGAAATAAATAATAACTTTATTATTGCCTCTAGGGCATATTTCCTTCAGTCTCCCACTTGCACTAGAGTCAATAATCTAGTTCACATCGCCATGTGATTTAACACCAATATTCATATCTGTATATGATTAACACCCATAGTTCACATCTCATGTGACCAACAACCAAAGGGTTACTAGAGTCAATAATCTAGTTCACATCACTTTTGTGATTAACACCCAAAGAGTACTAAGGTGTGATCATATTTTGCTCGTGAGAGAAGCTTAGTCAATGGGTCTGTCACATTCAGAGCCGTATGTATTTTGCAAATATTCTATGTCTACAATGCTCTGTATGGAGCTACTCTAGCTAATTGCTCCCACTTTCAATATGTATCCAGATTGAGACTTAGAGTCATCTGGATCGGTGTAAAAGCTTGTACCGATGTAACTCTTTACGACGGGCTCTTTTATCACCTCCATAATCAAGAAATATTTCCTTAGTCCTCACTAAGGATATTCTTGACCAATGTTCGGTGATCTACTCCTAGATCACTATTGTACTCCCTTGCCAAATTTAGAGCAAGGTATACAATAGGTCTGATACATAGCAGAGCATACTTTATAGAACCTATGACTGAGGCATAGGGAATGACTTTCATTCTCTTTTCTATTTTTCTGCCATGGTCGGGATTTGAGTCTTACTCAATTTCACACCTTTGCAACACAGGCAAGAACTCTTTCTTTGATTGTTCCATTTTGAACTACTTCAAAAACTTGACAAGGTGTGTACTTATTTAAAAACTTATCAAGCGTCTTGATCTATCTCAATAGATCTTGATGCTCAATATGTAAGTAGCTTTACTGAGGTCTTTCTTTTAAAGAACTCCTTTCAAATACTCCTTTATGCTTTCCAGAAAATTCTACATCATTTCTGATCAACAATATGTTACTCACATATATCTATCAGAAAGGCGGTAGTGCTCCCACTCACTTTATTGTAAATACAGGCTTCACCACAAGTCTGTATAAAACTATATGCTTTGATCAACTTATCAAAGCGTATATTCCAACTCTGAGATGCTTGCACCAATCCATAGATGGATTGCTGGAGCTTGCACATTTTGTTAGCACCTTTAGGATTGACAAAACCTTCTGGTTGCATCATATACAACTCTTCTTTAAGAAAACCATTAAGGAATGCAGTTTTTGACATCCATTTGCCAGATTTCATAAAATGTGGCAATTGCTAACATGATTCGGACAGATTTAAGCATCGCTACAGTTGAGAAAATCTCATTGTAGTCAACACCTTGAACTTGTCAAAAACCTTTTTGCGCTAAGTCGAGCTTTGTAGATAGTAACACTAATATCAGCGTCTGTCTTCCTCTTGAAAATCCATTTATACAATATGGCTTGCCGATCATCGGGCAACTCCACCAAAGTCCACACTTTGTTCTCATCCATGTATCCAATCTCAGATTTCATGGCCTCAAGCCATTTCGCGGAATCTGGGTTCATCATCGCTTCCTCATAGTTCGTAGATTCATCATGGTCTAGTAACATGACTTCCAGAACAGGATTACCGTACCACTCTAGTGCGGACTGTACTTTGGAAGACCTACGAGGTTTTGTAGTAACTTAATCTGAAGTTTCATGATCATCATCATTAGCTTCCTCACTAATTGGTGTAGGAATCAGTGGAACTGATTTCTGTGATGAACTACTTTCCAATTCGGGAGAAGGTACAAATTACCTTATCAAGCTCTACTTTCCGCCCACTCACTTCTTTTGAGAGAAACTCCTTCTCTAGAAAGGATCCATTCGTAGCAACGAATGTTTTGCCTTCGGATCTGTGATAGAAGGTGTACCCAATAGTTTCCTTTGGGTATTCTATGAAGATGCACTTCTCCGATTTGGGTTCGAGCTTATGAGGTTGAAACCTTTTTCACATAAGCATCGCAACTCCAAACTTTAAGAAACGACAACTTAGGTTTACTGCTAAACCATACGGTGTCGTCTCAACGGATTTAGATGGTGCCCTATTTAAAGTGAATGCAGCTATCTCTAATGCATAACCCCAAAACGATAGTGGTAAATCAGTAAGATACATCATAGATCGCACCACATCCAATAAAGTGCGATTACGATGTTCGGACACACCATTACGATGTGGTGTTCCATGTGGCATGAGCTGTGAAACTATTCCACATTGTTTAAAATGAAGGCTAAACTCGTAGCTCAAATATTCATCTCTACGATCAGATCATAGAAACTTTATTTTCTTGTTATGATAATTTTTCCACTTCACTCTGAAATTCTTTGAACTTTTCAACTATTTCAGACTTATGTTTCATCAAGTAGATATACGCATATCTGCTCAAATCATCTGTGAAAGTCAGAAAATAACGATACCCGCCACGAGTATCAACACTCATTGGACCGCATACATCGGTATGTATTAATTCCAACAAGTTAGTAGCTCGTTCCATTGTTCCGGAGAACGGGGTTTTAGTCATCTTGCCCAAAAGGCATGGTTTGCAAACATCAAATGATTCATAACCAAGTGATTCCAAAAATCCATCTTTATGGAGTTTCTTCATGCGCTTTACACCGATATGACCCAAACGACAGTGCCACAAATAAGTTGCACTATCATTATTAACTTTGCAGCTTTTGCCATCAACATTATTAATATGTGTATCACTATGATCAAGATTCAATAAACCATCACCATTGGGTGTATGACCATAGAAGGTTTTATTCATGTAAACAGAACAACAATTTATTCTCTATCTTAGATGAATAATCGTATCGCAATAAACATGATCTTATCATATTTATGCTCAACGCAAACACCAAGTAACATTTAGGTTTAACACTAATCTCGAAAATATAGGGAGTGTGTGATGATGATCATATCAATCTTGGAACTACTTCCAACACTCATCGTCACTTCCCCTTCAACTAGTCTCTGTTTATTCTGTAACTCATGTTTCGAGTTACTAATCTTAGCAACCGAACAAGTATCAAATACTCAGGGGCTACTATAAACGCTAGTAAGGCACACATCAATAACCTGTATATCAAATATACCCTTGTTCAATTTTCCATCCTTCTTATCCACCAAATATTCAGGGCATTTCCGCTTCCAGTGACCATTTCCTTTGCAGTGTAAGCACTCAGTTTCAGGCTTTGGTCCAGCTTTGGGCTTCTTCGTAGGAGTGACAACTTGCTTGTCATTATACTTGAAGTTCCCTTTCTTTCCCTTTGCCCTTCTCTTGAAACTAGTGGTCTTGTCAATCATCAACACTTGATGCTCTTTCTTGATTTCTACCTTCGTCGATTTCATCATCACGAAGAGCTCGGGAATCGTTTTCGTCATCCCTTGCATACTATAGTTCATCACGAAGTTCTAGTAACTTGGTGATGCTGACTAGAGAACTCTGTCAATCACTATCTTATCTGGAAGATTAACTCCCACTGGATTCAAGCAATTGTAGTACTATCACGCCCAAGATGCGACCCTATCCTAAAGGAACTCGAAGGTCCCACCAAGGATAGAAGCGCATCTTGAAGACGCTTTTGCAAGGTGGATATCATTACATCAACATTACATAATAGATGGGGATACATACAAAAGGCATACAATGCCACACGAATACAACATCATCTTACATAAGAGCACCATCCGACTACGGATGAAACACAAACAAAAACTCAAACGACATCCACCCTGCTAGCCTAGGCTGCCGACCTAGAACCTATCCCCTGATCGAAGAAGAAGCAGAAGAAGAACTCCAAAACAAGCAAACATCGCTCTCGCGTCATGATCATCGCATAACCTGTACCTGCAACCGATGTTGTAGTAGTCTGTGAGCCACGAGGACTCAGCAATCCCATTACCATGGGTATCAAGACTACCAAAGCTTAATGGGAAAGGAATGGGTAAAGTGGTGAGGTTGCAGCAGCGACTAAGCATGATATGGTGGCTAACATATGCAAATAAGAGCGAGAAGAGAGCAAACGGAACGGTCGTGAAGCTAGCAATGATCAAGAGGTGATCTTGAACTTCTACTTACGTCAAACATAACCCAAAACCGTGTTCACTTCCCGGACTCCGCTGAAAAGAGACCATCACGGCTACACACGCGGTTGATGCGTTTTAATTCGGATCCGGTGTCAAGTTATCTACAACCGGACATTAACAAATTCCCATCTGCCACATAACCGCGGGCACGGCTTTTGAAAGTTTATACCCTGCAGGGGTGTCCCAACTTAGCCCATGATAAGCTCTCACGATCAACGAAGGATATTCCTTTTCCCGGAAAGACCCGATCAGCCTCGGAATCCCGGTTTACAAGACATTTCGACAATGGTAAAACAAGACCAGCAAAGCCGCTCGAATGTGCCAACAAATCCTGATAGGAGCTGCACATATCTCGTTCTCAGGGCACACCGGATAAGCTAAGCGTACAGGTACCGACGTAATCCAAGTTGCCAAGGAATGGTCCCGCACGGTGCTCTAGTTTGGACCAACACTCGGAGGAGCACTGGCCCGGGGGGGGGGGGTAAAATAAAGATGACCCTCGGGCTCTAGAAACCCAAGGGAAAAAGGGCTAGTTGAGGCAAATGGTAAAACCAAGGTTGGGCCTTGCTGGAGGAGTTTTATTCAAGCGAACTGTCAAGGGGGTCCCATAAATCACCCAACCGCGTAAGGAACGCAAAATCCGGGAACATAACACCGGTATGACGGAAACTGGGGCGGCAAGAGTGGAACAAAACACCAGGCATAAGGCCGAGCCTTCCACCCTTTACCAAGTATATAGATGCATTAATTAAATAAGAGATATTGTGATATCCCAACATAATCCTGTCCACCATGGAGCAATCTTCAACTTCACCTGCAACTAACAATGCTATAAGAGGGGCTAGGAAAAAGCGGTAACATAGCCAAACAACGGTTTGCTAGGAAGGGTGACAAAGGTTAGAGGCTGACATGGCAATTTGGGAGGCTTGAAGAGCAAAAGATAGGTAGCACAGCATAGAGATAGAACGAAGCAACTAGCATAGCAATGATAGTAATGAGATCCAAGGAAACGTTCATCTTGCCTGAAATCCCTCTAGGAAGAAGAACGAGTCCATGAAGAAGACGAACAAATGAAGCCGAACCAAGCGTAGACAAACAAATCCTCACGATCGCAACAAAACGGGAACTATCGAGAGAAGCACACAACATGATAAACACACCACACATATACATGACATGATGCACAATCAAGTATGATGCATGACAAAGGCTACATGAATCTACTCATGGCAAGAGATGATGCAAACAAGAGCAACACATCAAAGCAAGTATAAATGAGGCCGGAAACAACATAAAACAATTCCGGTAAGTCCTCATATGCAAATGTCGAAATTGGTCCAGATCTGAATAAACCTTATGTTCAAGTTGTTAAACAGCAAGTTAAAATGCACTAAGATGATCTACACGAAAATCTAGTCAAGTTACATATAAAGTTCATTTAATTCGGAGTTACGACCTTGAAGATATGAGCAAAACAAGTTAAACATGGCATTGATGCTAAATGCATCCAAACATCAAGCAAACACCTCAAAACAAGGATGCAACATGATAATATGAAACTACATGCAATTCTAAACAAGTTTCATATAGGGCACACTCAAAACGGAGCAACGGTTCAACACATACACTATACAAGTTTAAAGGACAAGCTGTCCAAAACAGCAACTAGGCATCTAGCAAGCATCAAAACAATATGCTACAGTACAACAATATGCTAACAAAAGGCATGGACATGATGTACAGGTAATGCATGACAAAACATAAACACTGAGCTATCTCCAGAATGTTGGAAATATGCCCTAGAGGCAATAATAAAAGTATTATTATATTTCATTGTTCATGATAATTGTCTTTTATTCATGCTATAACTGTATTATCCGGAAATCGTAATACACGTGTGAATACTTAGACCACACAATGTCCCTGGTAAGCCTCTAGTTGACCAGCTCGTTGTGATCAACAGATAGTCATGGTTTCCTGACTATGGACATTGGATGTCGTTGATAACGGGATCACATCATTAGGAGAATGATGTGATGGACAAGACCCAATCCTAAGCATAGCATAAAAGATCGTGTAGTTCGTTTTGCTAGAGCTTTGCAAGTGTCAAGTATCTCTTCCTTCGACCATGAGATCGTGTAACTCCCGGATACCGTAAGAGTGCCTTGGGTGTACCAAACGTCACAACGTAACTGGGTGACTATAAAGGTGCATTACATGTATCTCCGAAAGTAGCTGTTGGGTTGACACGGATCGAGACTGGGATTTGTCACTCCGTATGACGGAGAGGTATCTCTGGGCCCACTCGGTAATGCATCATCATATTGAGCTCAATGTGACCAAGGTGTTGGACACGGGATCATGCATTACGGTACAAGTAAAGTGACTTGCCGGTAACGAGACTGAACAAGGTATTGGGATACCGACGATCGAGTCTCGGGCAAGTAACGTACCGATTGACAAAGGGAATTGCATACAGGGTTTGATCGAATCCTCGACATAGTGGTTCATCCGATGACAACATCGAGGAGCATGTGGGAGCCATCATGGGTATCCAGATCCCGCTGATGGTTATTGACTGAGAGAGTCTCGGTCATGTCTGCATGTCTCCCGAACCCGTAGGGTCTACACACTTAAGGTTCAGTTACGCTAGGGTTATAGGGATATGTATATGCAGTAACCCGAATGTTGTTCGGAGTCCCGGATGAGATCCCGGACGTCACGAGGAGTTCCGGAATGGTCCGGAGGTAAAGATTTATATATGGGAAGTCCTGTTTCGGGCATCGGGACAAGTTTCGGGGTTATCGGTATTGTACCGGGACCACCGGAAGGGTCCCGGGGGTCCACCGGGTGGGTCCACCTGTCCCGGGGGGCCACATGGGCTGTAAGGGGGTGCGCCTTGGCCTAATGGGCCAAGGGCACCAGCCCCACATAGGCCCATGCGCCTAGGGTTTAAGGGGGCAAGAGTCCTAGGAGGGTAAGGCACCTCCTAGGTGCCTTGGGGGGGAGGGAAAACCCCCTTGGCCGCCGCACCCCCTAGGAGATTGGATCTCCTAGGGCCGGCCACCCCCCCTTGGCACCCCTATATATAGTGGGGGAGAGGAGGGACTTCATACCTGAACGCCCTGGCCTTTGGTTGCCTCCTTCTCCCTCCCCAACACCTCCTCCACCTCCATAGTGCTTAGCGAAGCTCTGCCGGAGTACTGCAGCTCCATCAACACCACGCCGTCGTGCTGCTGCTGGTGCCATCTCCCTCAACCTCTCCTCCCTTCCTTGCTGGATCAAGAAGGAGGAGACGTGGCTGTTCCGTACGTGTGTTGAACGCGGAGGTGCCGTCCGTTTGGCGCTGGTCATCGGTGATTTGGATCACGTCGAGTACGACTACATCATCACCTTGCAAGCTTCCGCACACGATCTACAAGTGGTATGTAGATGCAAACTCTCTCCCTAGACTCGTTGCTTAGATGAACTCATAGATGGATCTTGGTGAAACCGTAGGAAAAATTTTAATTTTCTGCAACGTTCCCCAACACAGAAATCACTAGAACATGCTCCAAAACACATGGCAAGATTGCAAATAATAACAGTTTACAGGCTTAGCAGAAATAACATCAGGTTGCAATGTTTAGAGCTATAAAACATCATGCTACGGGAACTTATCATGGCAAACAAAGGCATGGAATGAATCTACTAATTTCATAGAACAAAAGTCCCTTACTGACCATGAGCCAGAAAGGAACAGAAGATATGATGGCACCCATGTAAACATGGCAAGTTATATGACAGATTCATACATGGCAGAAACAACAATAAGTAGGCATGTTGGTGAGCTTGTACCACTCACCACAAAGCAATACATGGCATGACAAGGTGACCAACAGTAAGAATACATGTTCATGAAGCTAATCATGGAAAGATCAAGTTCATAGGGTGCATGGATCACTAGCAAAGCACATGGCAAAACTGAACTTAATGTTAACAGGCTGACAACAACATTATTTAGCAGTTTTGAAGGCAAGATAACAACAAGCTACAGAAGGCTATAAATGCAACCAGGGGCATGGGTGGATAGATCATGACATGTATAACAAAACATCCTTAGTGAACATCTCCAGATTATGCATAGAATGACTTGTAGCAGCAGGTTAACATAGCAACAAAATATAACAGAATCAGCCTAGCAAAACAGCAACAGCAAGTACCCTACTTAACAAGCTCGATGCACTCACTACAAAACTCACAAAAATACATTGATGGCACCACTGTAAATATGGCATGATGTATTTCAGAACACATGTAGAGCTCATGCTCATAAGATGCACACACAAAATGCAACGAAAATGACAAATCACCAAGTTATAACAGTTTCAGCAGATTAACATCATATAGCACTCTTGCAACGATGATTCAGGCATCAAGATGAGCTCAAATGAACATGGTGAAATGGAATGAAATGAAGTACTCGTTGAGGCGAACAATTTGATATGCTACATGCCCAAAAAGGAGCCACGGATGCAGAGTAATGACAGGTCAAAGGGGTCACCAAAATATGACAGAGAAAGGGACTTAGGCAAAATTCATGGTCAACCTGAGGATTCCAGATCTAGATCTGGCGCATTCCACGAGGTTTTTCGGGGAGGTCGCCGGAGCACGATGGTGGTGGAGTCCGGCGAGGGGCTAGGCAGCGGAGGCGCGAGGCCGGGCGGCGGCACGGGCACGGCGGTTGGAGGAGACGCGGCGGCGGGGTCGGCGCCGGAGCACACCGGCGGGGGGACGGGCGGCGCCCGGGAGGAGGCGGCGGGCTGCGGCGCCATGGCCACGGCGGCAGTCAGCGCGGAGGCGGGGGAGCCTCGGGCGGCGGCGGCGGAGGGGCGCCAGCGCGGGAGAGCGCGGGGCGGCGCCCGCGGAAGCCGGGCCGCGGGGGCCCGCGGCAGGCCGAGCGGGGCGACGCGGTGGGGAGGTGGCGGCGACACATGGCGGCCTCCGATTGGGCAGAGCGCGGCGGCGAACGCGTTCGGCCGGGGTTGGACATGTCCGGCGCGGCGCGGAGGGGAAAATCTAGGATTTGGGGTGTTTGGACTGCGAAATCTTGGGGAAGAGGGCAATATATAGGTAGAGGGAGCTAGGAGGCTCCAAATGAGGTGCGGTTTTTGCCCACACAATCGTGATCGAACGAACGAGAGCATGGAGGGGGTTTGGATGGGTTAGTGGGCTGATTTGGAGGGTTGTTGGGCTGCAAGAGAAAAGGGGGTTTCGGGCTACGCGGTTAACCGTTGGAGTATCAAACGACCTCCAAATGGCACGAAACCTGATAGGCAGTCTACCGGTGCTATACCAAGGCCGCTTGGCAAATTACAGGACATTCCGAGAATGTTTTACACCCGCACACGAAAAGAGGTAAAAGGGGGGCGCCGGGGGACATAGGGGTGTCGGATTGCAAAACGGACAACGGGGAAAATGCTCGGATGCATGAGACGAACACGTATGCAATGCAATGCACATGATGACATGATAAAATGCAACACGCAAGAAAATTACATGGCAATGACGGTGAATAACTGGCAGACACCTGGCGCATCGAATCCGGGGCGTTACAAGTACCCAGACAATCTGAGCACATGCTCACTAGTTGATCAATTCTCCTCCATCTTTTAGCCATAGAACTTGTTGGAGACTTCATATCTCTCAACTCGGGTATTTGCTTGAAATATTAACTTCAACTGCTGGAACATTTCATATGGTCCATGACGTTCAAAAACGTCTTTGAAGTCCTGATTCTAAGCCGTTAAGCATGGTGCACTAAACTATCAAGTAGTCATCATATTGAGCTAGCCAAACGTTCATAACGTCTGCATCTGCTCCTGCAATAGGTCTGTCACCTAGCGGTGCATTAAGGACATAATTCTTCTATGCAGCAATGAGGATAAACCTCAGATCACGGATCCAATCCGCATCATTGCTACTAACATCTTTCAACACAATTTTCTCTAGGAACATATCAAAATAAACATATGAAAGCAACAACGCGAGCTATTGATCTACAATATAATTTGCAAAATACTACCAGGACTAAGTTCATGATAAATTTAAGTTCAATTAATCATATTACTTAAGAACTCCCACTTAGACAGACATCTCTCTAGTCATCTAAGTGATCACGTGATCCAAATCAACTAAACCATGTCCGATCATCATGTGAGATGGAGTAGTTTTCAATGGTGGAACATCACTATGTTGATCATATCTACTATATGATTCACGCTCGACCTTTCGGTATCCGTGTTCCGAGGCCATATCTGTATATGCTAGGCTCGTCAAGTTTAACCTGAGTATTCCGTGTGTGCAACTATTTTGCACCCGTTGTATTTGAACGTAGAGCCTATCACACCCAATCATCACATGGTGTCTCAACACGAAGAACTTTTGCAACGGTGCATACTCAGGGAGAACACTTCTTGATAATTAGTGAGAGATCATCTTATAGTGCTACCATCAATCAAAGCAAAATAAGATGCATAAAGGATAAACCTCACATGCAATCAATATAAGTGATATGATATGGCCATCATCATCTTGTGCTTGTGATCTCCATCTCCGAAGCACCGTCGTGATCACCATCGTCACCGGCGTGACACCTTGATCTCCATCGTAGCATCGTTGTCGTTTCGCCATCTATTGCTTATACGACTATCGCTACCGCTTAGTGATAAAGTAAAGCAATTACAGGGCGCTTGCATTTCATACAATAAAGTGACAACCATATGGCTCCTGCCAGTTGCCGATAATCCGGTTACAAAACATGATCATCCCATACAATAAAATATAGCATCACGTCTTGACCATATCACATCACAACATGCCCTGCAAAAACAAGTTAGACGTCCTCTACTATGTTGTTGCAAATTTTACGTGGCTGCTACGGGCTGAGCAAGAACCGTTCTTACCTACGCATCAAAACCACAATGATAGTTCGTCAAGTTAGTGTTGTTTTAACCTCCGCAAGGACCGGGCGTAGCCACACTCGGTTCAACTAAAGTTGGAGAAACTGACACCCGCCAGACACTTGTGTGCAAAGCACGTCGGTAGAACCAGTCTCTCGTAAGCGTACGCGTAATGTCGGTCCGGGCCGCTTCATCCAACAGTACCGCTAAACCAAAGTATGACATGCTAGTAAGCAGTATGACTTGTATCGCCCACAACTCACTTGTGTTCTACTCGTGCATATAACATCTATGCATAAAACCAGGCTCGGATGCCACTGTTGGGTAACGTAGTAATTTCAAAAAAATTCCTACGCACACGCAAGATCATGGTGATGTATAGCAATGAGAGGGGAGTGTATGTCCACGTACCCTCGTAGACCAAAAGCGGAAGCGTTAAAACAACGCGGTTGATGTAGTCGTATGTCTTCACGGATCGACCGATCAAGCACCGAAACTACGACACCTCTGAGTTCTAGCACACGTTCACCTCGATGACGTCCGTCGAACTCCGATCCAGCCGAGTGTCGAGGGAGAGTTCCGCCAGCACGACGGCGTGGTGACGATCTTGATGTTCTACCGTCGCAGGGCTTCGCCTAAGCACCGCTACAATATTATCGAGGAGGACTATGGTGGAGGGGGGCACCACACACGGCTAAGAGATCAAGATATCAATTGTTGTGTCTATGGGGTGCCCCCTCCTCCGTATATAAAGGGGGGAGGAGGGGAGGGTCGGCCAAGGGGAGGAGGCGCGCCAAAGGGGGGCAATCCTACTCCAAGTAGGATTCCCCCCCCCTCTTTCCTAGTCCAAGTAGGAGAGGGGAAGGAAGGGAAGGAGAAGGAGAAGGAAGGAGAGGGAGGAAAAGGAGGAAAGGGGGGCTGCCCCCCTAGTCCAATTCAGTTTGGGCTAGGGGGGGCGCGTGCCCTTGTCTCCTCTCTTCCACCACTTGGCCCATGAGGCCCATTGCTTCTTCCTTGTATTCCCGTAACTCCCTGATACCCCCGAAAATACCCGAATCACTCGGAACCTTTCTGATGTCCGAATATAGTCGCCCAATATATCGATCTTTACGCCTCGACCATTTCAGGAGTCCTCTTCATGTCCCCGATCTCATCCGGGACTCTGAACTCCTTTGGTACATCAAAACACATAAACTCATAATATAACTGTCAACGAAACCTTAAGCATGTGGACCCTACGGGTTCGAGAACTATGTAGACAAGACCGAGACACGTTTCCGGTCAATAACCAATAGCGGAACCTGGATGCTCATATTGGCTCCTACATATTCTATGAAGATCTTTATCAGTCAAACCGCATAATGACATACGTTTTTCCTTTTGTCATCGGTATGTTACTTGTCCGAGATTCGATCATCGGTATCTCAATACCTAGTTCAATCTCGTTACTGGCAAGTCTCTTTACTCGTTATGTAATGCATCATCCCGCAACTAAATCATTAGACACATTGCTTGCAAGGCTTATAGTGATGTGCATTACTGAGAGGGCCCAGAGATACCTCTCCGACAATCCGAGTGACAAATCCTAATCTCGAAATATGCCAACTCAACATGTACCTTCGGAGACACCTGTAGAGCTCCTTTATAATCACCCAGTTACATTGTGACGTTTGGTAGCACACAAAGTGTTCCTCCGGTAAACGGGATTTGCATAATCTCATAGTCATAGGAACATGTATAAGTCATGAAGAAAGCAATAGCAACATACTAAACGATCAAGTGCTAAGCTAACGGAATGGGTCAAGTCAATCACATCATTCTTCTAATGATGTGATCCCGTTAATCAAATGACAACTCATGTCTATGGCTAGGAAACACAACCATATTTGATCAACAAGCTAGTCAAGTAGAGGCATACTAGTGACACTATGTTTGTCCATGTATTCACACATGTATTATGTTTCCGGTTAATACAATTCTAGCATGAATGATAAACATTTATCATGAAATAAGGAAATAAATAATAACTTTAATATTGCTTGTAGGGCATATTCCTTCACGTGCCACGCGTACATAACTACGCACTTAAAGTACCATGGGCATGGACAGAGGCACAGCTAGACCATGGTCCACAATGCGTCTCAACCGCCCCTAGATCCACATTCCTTCACCTTTTCTCTTTCTTTCAAGTTTTTCTCTTCTCGAGGCTTTTCCTGATAACCTAATCATCGGACCCATCACGGGACGGATACACCAAGAAGGCAAGGGGCTTTGACGTACAAGGGAATTCCCAGGTGGTCTCTGCTAATGATCATTATACCTGTTTTTAATACCCGCACGCATCTCGCCCTTGGTCATGGCATGCTAAATAGCCTTACTTGCTTATCGCATTATTTGTACAAGTATGGCTCGACGTATCAGTCAAATTACAATGGAAAATAGTTTGCGGCTCAATAGTTGTGGCATCAGTTTATTACTTGATTATTTCCTTGTCTTTGTATTTATTACTTATTGCATCTGTACACTCTGGTACGTATTACTTTGCCAGGGGCTCCATCGCGCCCTGCAATACGACAATAAAGTCCGAACACTTTTACAATATAGTTCGGCACCCCAAACTTATAGCATTATGTGCATCGGCTCCGAATCATGTCTTTGGTCAATAGTTGGGTTGCCCGGCTCCTGTGCTTACTACCTTACGTTCCGCTATATCGGCTAGGGTAGTAAAGGGAGAACTACTTTGATTGTGTCCTGGTTCTTCCGGACGAGCACCTCAGTAGAGAAAGCAGAAAACTGACTGTCATGATGCGGCGAGAGCTGGTCAGCTATTCGAGAGGTTTTTCAAATCCTTAGAGATTTTTTCCGCTTTATGCGAGGAATCGGTTTCTACCCGATTAGGCGTATATAGCGTCCCAACTTCGGTCTTCCGAATACCAGGGCTTCACCAAATTTTTCATTGTCAAACTCCTATGGCTAAGTGAGGGTGATAAAGCCTTATACTCCGATTGCCTTGTTCGTTGCGTTAAACACCTCCTTTAAGGACCAAAACTTGGAGTAAAGAGTGTTTATATTTATCCCGAACACCCCCGTACTATCTACGTGGGGGCAGAAGCCCACGACTGGTCAACTCTCAGATTTTCATAAACGGCCGCACAGGAGGTAATTTTTTTTAAAAGTAACAAGCATTATATTACATAACGACCTTGTTTCATATTATAGGACATGATAACATGAAAGTTTTCATGGGAATATAACATCCTTCGCACATTGCTCCGCCATAAGGCAGGATCCCTCCATGACACTATCAAAATATAGCTCGGGTCGACGGTGCTCCTTGCCCTCAGGCGGCCCCTCGGTCATCAGCTTCTTGGCACCCATCTTCGCCCAGTGCACTTTAGCGCGGGCAAAGGCCATCCGCGCACCTTCAATGCAGACCGACCACTTTATAACTTCAAGCCGTTGGCAGGCACTCACAAGCCACTTCACGAGTCCGAAGTAGCTACTAGGCATGGGTTCGGCAGGCCATAACCGGACTATTAGGTCCTTCATGGCTAGTCCGGCCGCCTTGTGCAGCTCGACAAGCTACTTCAGCTGGTTGCTAAAGGGCACTGGATATTCTAGTCCAAGGTATTGAGACCAGAACAGCTTCTCCGTAGAGCTCCCTTCTTCGGCTCGATAGAACTCTGCAACATCTGATATGTTGCGCGGCAGATCTGCAAACACTCCTGGAGAGCTCCAAATTCGGGTAAGTAAAAGGAATGTTTCCTTCACATACTTGCTTTGCATAATAAAAGCCTTACCCGCCGCAATCTTCTTGGCCGCCTGGATTTCCTGGAGGGCGCTCTGGGCATCGGCTCAAGCATCTAGTGTGCTCTGGCGGGCCTTAGCAAGTTCAGACTCTTGAGTCTTAGAATCACGCTCCAAGGACTTGTACTTCTTGACGACATCCTGGAGCTCTTGCTGGACCTCGCTGACCCTGGCCTCTTGCTTCTCGCGTGTGGCTTGTTCCTTGGCCACTTTGTCCTCGGCCTCGGCTAACGCCTTCTTGAGGGCTGCCACCTCGGTCGTGGCCCCTAACAAAGTTCATGACACTTTAGTTAGCATGAACCATTCGACCTTCCTAAATATACACGCAGGTTACAACATACATTTGCTTTCCTCTAGCTGCTTCTTGAAGAGGCCGAGCTCTTGCTTGGCCCGCTCCAAATTCAGCTTCAGTCCGGAGACTTCTAGGGTATGAGCGGCAGTAGCCAGTAGCGACGCATGCTTGTTCACATAGACATATTATATTAGGCTCCTGTGAAAATTGGTTGATCCTCTGTTCGGCTTTTCTTTCCGAACACTGAACAGAGCATCAGGGGCTACTGTCTACACTGTGATATTCTTTTACAAATATATTACTTACCTCAAAGCCTGTTCAAAGGCTAGTGCAGGCTTCGGTCAGGCCGTTTTTGGCGGACTAGACCTTCTCAATCACCGTACTCATAAGAGTACGGTGTTCTTCCACAATGAAAGCGCCTTGCAGCGCTTCCAGTAATCTATTCGGTGCCTCTGGATGGACAGAGGTCACCGATGGAGTTGGCTCGCCCTCCCTCATTCGAAAGAGGCGGCCTGCCTAAATCCGGAGCCACTTGGGTCTCCGGAGCTGTATTCGCCTGGGGGCCGAATTGGATACGCCCCCCATCGTCGGTGTCCACAGGGGTCTACCCCCCCCATGTGTTTGGCAACCGGGGTTTTACCCTCCGGCACAACCGGGATGGCCTCCTGATCCTCTCCCTGGCTTGGGATCCTTCGAGACAACACCTCAGTGTTGTCCACGGTCTTGGGGGAGGAGGCCGTCGAAAGGGATTCGATGTTCATCGCCAACGGGTCCAGCGATCCCTCCGAAGAGGAGGACAACGCGATGTTGGACTGGGCCGGGCTGCGAGTGCATGATCCAGCACATTAAAAACAATAAAGTAAAAATGTGGGATATATTAATCTGTCTGGACACCTACGAGTTGGCTAGGGGCTTGACCCTAGGCTCCCACACCCCATCGTTGTTGGTGGCTGCTGCGGAGTTGTCCAGAAGGGAAGTTTTCCCATTCTTGGACGCCTCGGCCTCCCCGTGTGTGGAGGCTTTCCTCTTCTTTCTCCCCCAGCAGGGGGGAATGTATTTCTTCTTCCTCCTCCTCTTCCTCGTCGTCTTCGGTGGAGGAGTGCGTCTCGGCGTCTTCGGACGTCACATCCGAAGTGCCCTTGCGACGGAGACCACTTCTAGTCCCCGGGGCCTTCTTCTCCGGCACCTCATAAGGCGCCGGAAACAACATCTTCGCCAGAAGAGGCGTTTCTGGATCTTCGGGCAGTAGAGCCGGACAGTTAATCTTCTCCTCTATCTCTATCTAGGCCTAAAAAATTGGTAGGGAGGCTTAGATTCCTCCCTCAGATATGCAAGTAATGGATATACCTTGAAGACATGAAAGAACTTACCCGATTAGCCCGGTGTTTTGAGCTAAGCCCATGATCCTCGGTCGTGGGCGGTGGTCCCTCGCCGGCCTTGAAGAGCACCTTCCAGACGTCTTCGTGCGTCATGCCGAAGAGCTCCAGCAGCATCTGGTGCTTGGCCGGGTTGAACTCCCACAAATTGCAAGTCCGGCGCTGGCACGGAAGGATCCGGCGGAAGAGCATAACCTGGACCATATTGACAAGCTTGATTCTCTTGCTTATCATGTTCTGGACGCACGTCTGGAGCCCCATTAGCTCGTCCGCAGAGCCCCAGGCCAGGCCCTTCTCTTGCCAAGAGGTGAACCACATTGGGACTCCGGATCGAAATTCGGGGGCCGCTACCCAGTTGGTGCCGCACGGATCGGTGATGTAGAACCACCCCGATTGCCACCCCTTTACAGTCTCCACAAAGGAGCCTTCGGGCCAGGAGACATTTGGCATCTTGCCCACCATGGCGCCTCTGCACTCCACTTGTTGGCCGCTCACCACCTTTGGCTTCACATTGAAGGTCTTCAGCCATAGGCCGAAGTGAGGTGGGATGCGAAGGAAGGCCTCACACACGACAATAAATGCCGAGATGTTGAGGATGGGGTTGGGGGCCAAGTCATGGAAGTCTAGCCCGTAGTAGAACATTAGTCCACGGACGAACGGGTGGAGGGGGAATCCCAGCCCGCGGACGAAGTGGGTGAGAAACACCACCCTCTCCTGGGGCTCCGGGGTGGGGGCGATCTGTCCCTTGGCCGAAAGTTGATGAACGATCTCCTTGGCCAAGTACGCGGCTTCCTGGAGCTCCTTGATGTCCTTCTTCTTGATGGAGGAGGCCATCCACTTGCCTCCAGCTCCGGATCTGGACACGATTGGAGTGCTTTTTTGGGCGGAGAAGGCGAGAGCTTGGGCGCTGGAGCTCGAGAATGGATGGGCAAAGGAAGGAGAAGGCGTGGGTGAACGAGGATGAATCCTTATCCCCTTATAAAGATAGTAAAAGTCATGCGCCTCCCCTCTCGCCTTAAAATCCGCCTATTCCCCAAGCGTCGTGCAGATGACACGGTTGGGTTACCCATGCCCGTATTGATGAGAATCCCGTGATAAGGGGACACGATCTCTGCTTCGATAAGATGTGCCAGTGAAACCGCACCTTGAAATACGGAGAGGCGGGCTAAAAAATGGTTCGAATAATGACTGAGCAGTGGTGTGATGTCACGCTACAAAAAGTTGTCAGCGGATTGGACTCGTGAAATATTATACTCTCTACGGTGGTGTGTGGTGCTTGTTTTGCAGAGCCGGACACGTTTTCTATGTTCGGGAGACTATGTTGGAGTATTCGGAGAAGGAACCCGCCTTGCAATGCCGAAGACAATCTGCGCGCCGGACTCATCGTAATTGAAGCCTGGTTCAGGGGCTACTGAGTGAGTCCTGGACTAAGGGGTCCTCGGACAGCCGGACTATATACTTTGGCCGGACTGTTGAGCTATGAAGATACAAGATAGAAGACTTCGTCCCATGTCCGGATGGGACTCTCCTTTCCATGGAAGGCAAGCTTGGCGATTCGTATATGTAGATTCGTTTCTCTATAACCGACTTTGTACAACTCTAGTGCCACCCCCGGTGTCTATATAAATCGGAGGGTTTAGACTTCTAGGGTTAGAGCCACAACAATCATAATCTGATAGGCTAGACGTCCATGGTTTATCCATTACGACCTCGTGGTAGATCAAATCTTGTAATACTCATATTCATAAAGATTAATCAAGCAGGAAGTAGGGTATTACCTCCATAGAGAGGGCCCGAACCTGGGTAAACATCGTGTCCCCCGCCTCCTGTTACCATTAGCCTTAGACGCATAGTTCGAGACCCCCTACTCGAGATCCACCAGTTTTGACACCGACACCCAGTGCCAGTTGTTGTTTTTTGCTTGTTTTCTACTTTGTAGAATATCAATACCAAACGAAGTCCAAATGCCACAAAACTTTTTGGAGATTTTTTTCTGGTGATAAGTGACCCTGGAAACATCGAGAATACACAAGAGGAGGCCCGTGGGTCCCACTAGACACCAGGGCGCGCTAGGGGCCTCCGACACGCCCTAGTGGGTAGTGGAGCCCATGGGAACGGCCTTGAACTACTTCCGCCTCTATAAATACTCTTGAACCCAGAAACCCTACGAAAATTGATGAAACACTTTTTCCACCACTGCAAGTTCCAGAACCATGAGATCTAATCTAGAGGCCTTTTCCGTCACTCTACCGGAGGGGGCAACAATCACGGAGGGGGTTCTTCATCATCCTTGTTGCCCCTCCGATGATGTGTGAGTAGTTTACCACAGATCTATGGGTCCGTAGTTAGTAGCTAGATGTCTTCTTCTCTCTTATTGATCTTCGATACAATGTTCTCCTCGATGTTCTTGGACATCTATTCGATGTAACTCTTTTTTGCGGTGTGTTTGTTGGGATCCCATGAATTATGTGTTTATGATCATTTCTATCCATGAATATTAATTGAGTCTTTGCTGAACTCTTTTATGCATGATTGTTATAGCCTCGTATTTCTTCTCCGATCTATTGGTTTGGTTTGGCCAACTAGATTGATTTATCTTGCCATGGGAAGAGGTGCTTTGTGATGGTTCGATATTGCGGTGCTCAATCTCAGTGACAGAAAGAGACATGACACGCAAGTATCGATGCTATTAAGGGTAACAAGATGGGTTTATTCATATGTGAGTTTATCTTGTCTACATCATGCCATTGTTCTTATTGCATTACTCCATTTTTTAATGAACTTAATACACTAGATGTATGCTGGATAGCGGTTGATGTGTGGAGTAATAGTAGTAGATGCAGAATCATTTCGGTCTACTAATCTTGGATGTGATGCCTACATACATGATCATTGCCTTGGATATCGTCATGATTATTCGTTTTTCTATCAATTTCCCAACAATAATTCGTTTACCCACCGTATGCTATTTTCTTGAGAGAAGCCTCTAGTGAAAACTACGTCCCCTGGATCTATTTCCTGTCATATTAAAACCAAATACCTTGCTGCAATTTTTCTTTCTTTATTTTATTTTGTGTTTTAGTTAGATCTATTTATCAAATCTCATACAATTTTATCTATCTCAATAACGTTTAGAGATTGACAACCCCTCTTACGCGTTGGGTTGCAAGTTTTTGTTATTTGTGTGCATGTGCTGTTTACATATTGTTGCTTAGTTCTCCTACTGGATTGATAACCCTAGTTTCATAACTGAGAGAGATACTTACCGTTGTTGCGCTGCATCATCCCTTCCTCTTCGGGGAAATATCAACGCAGATACAAGCAATCAGGAAGAATTTCTAGCGCCGTTGACGGGGAGACACCATCAACATCTATCATGTACCTACTCTGAACTCTCATCTCCTTACAATTACTTTATTTGCAATTGGCCTCTCGTTTTCATCTCCCCACTTCAAAAACCTTTTCATAAAAACACAAAAATATTTGCCTTTCTTTTTCATTTGCCTTTTTCATGTTTGATCTTTTATTTGCTTGTGATCTTGTTTGTGTAGTCACGATGTCTTAAGAAAATACCGAATTGTGCGATTTTTCCAATACTAATAATAATGATTTTATTAGTACTTTGATTGCTCCTCTCGCCGCTAGTGCAGATTCTTATGATATTAATTCTGCTTTATTTATTCTTGTTATGAAAGAGCAATTTTTCGGTAGTCCTATTGAGGATGCAGCGTCCCATCTAAACACTTTTGTAGAATTGTGTGACATGCTTTAGAAAAAAGATGTGGACAATGATATTGTGAAATTGAAATTATTTCCTTTCTCTTTGAGGGGTGCAAAATTTTGGTTTTTATCTTTGTCTAGCAATAGTATTGATTCATGGGACAAGTGCAAAGATGCTTCTATTACTAAGTATTTTCCTCCCACAAAAATTATTTCCCTTAGAAATAAAATCATGAGTTTTAATCTCTGAAGGAACTACAGAGTGAATAGAATGGACCAATGGTGCTCGATAGCGACAATTTTATTTGGTAGACCAGTTTGTCCTTCTGCCAAAGGACTACGTCTGGTTGGAGGGACATGTGATTGACCACAGGCGCAAACCTCTCCCCATCCTATTCTTCTTCAACTAGGAGCTGATCAGACTCGAGTTGATTTCACTCGTGGTAGATTATTCTCGGTGATCTCCAAACCTTCGACAGACTTCCTTTGCAAACCACAATTACTCTTGGTGTTTGAAGATCTTGCTCGGTGAAGACAACAACTCTTCAACACTCGAGCCAACACCTATCTCTCTAGAGAGTGCACAACTCTCAAGAGGAATAGGTACAAGAACCCCAACTCAGAACTACTGTGATGCTCAACCACTATCTAAGTTGTGGTTCTTGCTTTTCTCTCGGTCGATTTTAAAGTCAAATCTTTCGGAGTGGGGATGCTCAATCAATATTCTTAGAAATCTTAAGCGGAGCAGCCAAGGAACAACATTGGAGAGGGGTGGATATTTATAGCCGCGACCTTCCATGATGTGAAATGACCAAAATGGACATGTGTGACAGCCAATGGTCGAACGACACGAGTCCAACGGTCAGAATTTGAGCACAATGGTAACATTTCTTGCGGAGAAAGAAATGCTAATTCCTCGGTCCGAAAGACATCTCATGCCGCACCGAAGAACTAAGTCTTCTGCTGACAGATAACATTTCTCTCAGTCTTGCATAGGTTTGGGCTAAGCATCACAGCGGAGCTAAGCTTCGAGAACCTATAGCCCTCTTAATAGTTCAGAGGTCCAAAGACTCAAGAAATAGAAGAAGAAGAAGAAGAAGAAGAAGAAGAAGAAGAAGAAGAAGAAGAAGAAGAAGAAGAAGAAGAAGAAGAAGAAGAAGAAGAAGAAGAAGAAGAAGAAGAAGAAGAAGAAGAAGAAGAAGAAGAAGAAGAAGAAGAAGAAGAAGAAGAAGAAGAAAAAGAATTCTACATCTTTGTGTTGCCTTTGGCCTTCTCGGTCAGTTCTTTGCAGACAAACACCAAACCAATTACTTCACATTAGCAATAGTTTTTAAGGTGTCAACTTGTTCACATCAATCTTCTCACCTGAATGGCCTCGAGAGATATAATTGAATCTTCTCTGCATCTCAAATATCCTTTAGTGAAGTTCCTTGAACTTGGCACCAAAGATGGAATTCTCTTTAGTTCTGCATGGACTATTTCTCTTTGTGTGCACTAGCAAACAAATCAGTCCACACCCTGTTTCTGTCAGCAATCTCCAAAACACAAGAGGACAAGAATTGCACCAACAATCTCCCCCTTTTTGGACGATTGTTGACAAAACATAATACATCAAGAGATAGATGAAGTAAAATGAAGTAGGATGCGAATGGACCAGAGACGAGAGAGATTTACGAATATGAACATGCTCCCCCTAAGTGTAAATATTATATTGAAGATGTTTCAGTTGAGGTTATGCTTGCGGGATAAACTAGAAGGTAGCAACGCGAATCTTCGCGCGAGAAGCATTGTTGCTTGTAAGTATCCATATCATTGATCAATGCTCTCGATCCTGTCTGGGTTATTTCATGCAACTACGCAAACTTGAAAAAGATTTGCTAAAGATTACGAATACTTTGAAATGATTTGTCGCAGAAATGAGCCATGAAGATTTTCTCGGAATAGAGTGTGTATCCACATGAGGTATAGTAAATCCATGTAGATCAGATATGCAAGATATATCACAACAAGGGATGCTCATAAATACAATTCAAAATGAATGAGTTCCAGATGAAGTTTCCCTGCATTGTTAGAAAAATGGATATCTTGCATATGGATAACAGCTGACGAAGGAAAGACATCACAAGTTGAGAAACAAATATGTTCATCCTGATAACAATTGATTTCCTGCATTGTTAGATGATGCAAGGTATTGTAATAGGAAATACGAGATATGATTGAGATGAAGGATATCTCTTTTTAGAGAGTGTGTGCTTTACAATCTTCTTGGAAACAATATTACTTCACCTGCAGCAAAGATATGTAGCAAAGCTAATCATTGCATGTAAGTAAATATCGATAGCACCTACAACCAAATAACCGATAGCAATTAGCATTCCAAGGGTTATTAACGATACATGATGAGGAAAAAAAGGAATTCATGCAAGGAACTACTCTTCCATAGAACCCTCCGAACTCGAACTGTTTGGCGAAGCAGAACGAGGAATAGTTGAGGCCGAAGCGTGAGCAGGACTTGTAGCATGGGTTCCGGGAGCAACTTCTAAAGTGGAGCAAGGAGCATCTTCTTTGTATACCATAGTGCTGGCAGTATCTTCAGTTTCATCGTCTGGTTCCACAAATAGCATGTCTGTTGAGTCAAAACACTGAGGAAGCACAAGGGTTCGCCTTTGAATGCGAGGAATTTCAAACAGATTCACATGATCATATTCTTTTTTTGATTCCTTTTGCTGATAGCCGCTCACAAGAGTAATGCTTGCGCAGAAGGGTCCAGGTGCACTTGTGAAGTTCTTTCTCATGGAGCAGAGCTTGGTGAGTGTAATTATGATGCAGATTGATTTTAGCCATCATCTCCAACTTTACTTTGCGACCGAGCTTGATGTGACTCTCTAGGGCCTGCTGAGTCCGAAGACAAATCTCACATAGTGATGGATTTTCATTCCGAGGGACTTCCACAGTGGCCTTTGTAACTTCAGGAGCAGCTGTTGAAGCAGAGGCACTTGCATCAATTGGAGTTTTCCTTTCCCAATATCCTTCACAATTCGAAGAGTATCACGAACTGCAGCGTCGGGTGTGATATGGGGAATGTGGACGCCGGGGCGGCGGCCCCCGAAAGGTGGTCTATCAGTTTGGCCTCTCAGCAGGCGTCTTGGCAGCAGTGATGGTTGCATCTTTTGGCCGTGTGGGGTGGCTAATAATGTAGCGCTCGGTGATCCTGGTATCGGTGGTGCCTTGGTAGTGACGGTTCCGAGATCGTGTTCTAGAGGTCTCGTTTGGTGGCGGCATGTCTTCCTGCAGGGTGGATAGGTGTGTGGAGTTCCTCGAGCGGCACGGGTGAGAGGTTCCGGGCGAAAGCCTTTTGCTCCGGCACTGGCGGTGGTGATGCTTGTGGGTGTCATGTCCTTCTTTGGAGCACTGTTGTGATACCTATCGCCAAGCCAGGGTTGTGGGTGAAAACCCTTGACCGTCCCCTCGGTCTCGTCAGTGTCGATGCAGTGCGTCGTGTTCCTCCTGAGGACGTCGTCATGGAGCTCAAGTTTCCTCCGGTGCATCTCGCCATCATTGGTCGACATTTTTGGATCCTGGCTTGAGGTCTCCTCGACTCTTGCGTGGGTGATTGCATTTACCTCCTTATCTTCTACACGGGTCCTCGTTGGTGCCCTCCAGGTCCTTGTTATCTGCTTGCAGGTCGGGCTCCACGATCCGGAGTGGGAGGGCAGGGATCCTCTCTGACGACAGCTTGGTGTGAGTGGTGGAACAAGGTCTGGCGGTTTCCCCTGGTGGCTAGTCGTCTCCCTTGTTGGTAGCCTAGGGTGCTTTGTGGTAGATGTGAATTCTGCTGTATTTCTTGCTTTTCTTTGATCTACTGTGTAAGAGGTTCTCCTCATCACCTTGTATGGATTTGGCTGTGGTGCTTTATATATAGACGGTCTATTCTGCTAATATTAACAGAATAACTATTATGCACACCACTTCGGCACTGCACGCTCAACACAAGCGCACTGCATCATTTTGACGATGAGCACTGCAATAGAGACTAGTGAACTTCGTGTCGAAAAAAATTGCACGCGGTGTTTTTTCGGTACTGTTTTCGCTCTAATTTTTTAACCGTTTATTGGAATGAGGCGTGTAATATACCATTGAAAATCTATGGATTAGGTGCAACTTCAACATGTTGAACACTTTCCGAGATTCCACACGGTTTAAGAGCAGTTTTAAAAATAGTGCGGCGGATGACGAGTGGCAGCGAGCATTTTTTCACATTTTTTTCTAAACCGCTTATCGGAATGAAGCAAATGATACGCCGTTGGATAGATATCGTCGAGGCGCATATTTTTCATATATAAATCTTTCTCTAATTCGTTACGGTTTAAGAGCAGTTTCAAATTTACTAAATCGCGAAATTCTGTTTTTTAAATTTTTTCAAATTTTTGGTACTGTTTTCGCTCCAGTTTTTTAACCGTTTGTCGAAATGAGGCGTGTAATACACCGTTGAAAAGCTATGAACGAGGCGCAACTTTCATATGCTGAAATGTTTTTGAGATTCCTTATGGTTTTAACTTAATTTTGAAAATCGTGTGGCGGACGATGAGTGGCAGCGGCCGTTTTTTGCGAAATTTTTATAAACCGGTTGTCGAAATGATTCAAATGATATGCTGTTGGAAAGATATCGACGAGAGGCAACTTTTTCATGTAGAACACTCTCTCTAATTCGTTACGGTTTAAGAGCAGTTTTAAATTTACCGAAATGCGGACACTCTGTTTTTCGCGACACCCAAATCGACGTGGGTACTTCATCCGACTGAAAACCGCACTGCAACGGACGAAAAACCGCACTGCGTCACACGGGTAAGAGAACTGCATGGTTTCTTTTATTCAAACGTAATTTTTTCTTAGACGAGGAACTGGAGTGCACTTCATATCGGGTGTAAGTGAACCACATCAAGCGAAAAATGAACCGAGACACAAGGCTAAGTGTACCGTATGATTTTTCTTTGTCTTTTTCTAACTTGTTTTCATAGGGTTCAGTGGACCATATTTGTCAATGTTAATGTGCTGCATCAAACGGGAAAGCGCACTGCAATGTCATAACAAAGGATTGCACATGATTCTTTTTGTTATTGTTTAAAACAAAAAGAAATGCATGATACAGTGGAGCGAACCTCTAAAAAAACAGAAAAAGTTCTTAGTATAGTGGAGTGAACCTCTCCACACGATAAAACTGAACCTCTCCGTCGATAAAAGTGAACATCCGGACATAGTTTTTTTTTGCATGTCCAATGTATATTGATGGGGAACTAAAACTTGGATACAACAAAAGTACACTTCATTTTCATGCTATTTTTACGCATCCATACAGCAGCTTCGCACGACCAAAATCGAAGTGCGTGCCAATCATCCTCAAGTGCTTGCGCACTGCACCGACACCCCAACTGACCTGCAACGATGCAAGCTGCACTGCTCGCTGTCAGTGGATAACCACAATGAAAAATTGGACCTTTACTACATCGCCACGCATTGTTTATGGGAACCGCACTGCATCGCCGTGCGGTGCATACTGCATCACTGAACTTTTTGAGCTGCATCATTTTTTGTCACGGGGGTGTATTGCAAGCAAACCACCGATGCACCGTCAGCTTCCTGCTCGTGGTTTGTGTCGCTTCCGCACATGGAGAGAACTGCAGCACAATGCCCGTTCTCTCGTGGCCAGGAGGGAAGAGGGGCTCGGGGAGGCAGCCATGGCCAAGTGGAGCAGGGAACTGCACATCTCCCGCCGGAGTGCTGCTTCATGGGAGGCGGCAAACTGCAACGCCCATTCCACGACGCCAAAGGAAAAACACTTGCCCGATGTGTTGTGCGGTAGATTAAGAGGGAGAGGTGGATGTGGCCGCTGGATCTAGCACCAGTGGGTCGATGGCGGCGGATTTGGCAGGGGCTCGCAGACCTGGCAGGGGGTTGGTGATGCCCGATGCTCTCGTGTACTACAAAACAAATGGTGAGCACTGCAAAAGGGTGAGAGGGAGAGTCAGACACCGTGAATCCAGAGCCCGTCGTCGTCATCTTCAAAGGAGGCTGTCACGACGGGTGGTTGGGTGGCCGTCGACCCCTCCCTGTAGATCGACGGAGGGCGGATCCAGCTAGCGATGCCCGACGTCGCCATCTTCAAAGGAGGCTGTCGCGACGGGTGGTTGGGTGGCCGTCTACCCCTCCTTGTAGATCGACGGAGGGTGGATCCAGCTAGCGACGCCCGGCGAGGCCTTGCCGCCGCGCGGAGCTGCTCAGGCCGCGGCGTCCGGAGACGGGGATGCAGCGCCGCGCAGTCCGGAGAGAGGTGAGGCGGCGGCACATCTTGGGAGAATGAGGAATTAGGCGCGGCTGTGATGCCGACGGGGAGGAGCGCGGTGCAGCTTGACAGGAGGAGTTGCGCGCTGAAGAAGGTGGGGAGGGTGGAGCGACGGCCTGCGGCGGGATGGACGGCGCTGGAGAAGGTGGGGAGGGTTGGGGCGGCGGCTCGGGTGGGCCATGGCGCACCGGAGAAGGTGGGGATGGTGGGGGTGGTGGAAGGTGCATCCCGGTGGAGAGAGAGGGGATCGAGAGGTGGGGGTTTGGATCGGGGCAGGAGGGAGATTGGTGCCGTGCGGGAGGTGGGGTGGGGAGTGGTTGGTTCTGTTCAGTTCGGGGTGTTAGCAGAATAAGGTTTGGGTGTGCAGAATAAGGTCTTAAGGGGTGTTATCGTAATAGACCCACCCTATATATATATATATATAGTTGTGTGTTCGCACACGAACACGTCACCGTGTACCCTCAGCGTCGAGCGCGATACGCAAGACACGTCGTCGAAGGAGGTTCACCGGAAGCGCGATACGCAAGACAATCCAGCGAGTCCTTTTGAAGACCCGAAACCCCATGCGGCCGGGAGAGCCCTCGTCTGTATGCATGACGGTGATGGGCTGCCCTAGGTCGGTTCGCCCTCCCCTAGGACTTCATAAATCCAAGCTCTCCGAAGCGAAGAACACCGATGAACGAGAAGCATAAAACTAGGGTAGGAGATGAAAGTTTGTAGATGGGTTTTGCGATTGTGTGTTGTTAAATTGGCTGTCACCTCTTGTCAATATAATAGGAGGATGGACTTCCTGTACAAGAAAAGGACTCCAAATCACGTCCAAATCTTTCCAAAATTAACTGAACTCGGATTTAGGTAAGTCCGGGACATTAGTTCGGTTTTCACTCTCACAGACAAACAACCTCGGATGAAAATATGCCCAAAAGTAAATTTTGTTGGGGAACGTAGCAGAAATTCAAAAATTTTCCTACGTAACACCAAGATCTATCTATGGAGAGACCAGCAACGAGTAGAAAGAGAGTTTATCTACATACCCTTGTAGATCGCTAAGCGGAAGCGTTCAAGTGAACGGGGTTGATGGAGTCGTACTCGTCGTGATTCAGATCACCGATGATCAAGTGCCGAACGGATGGCACCTCCGCGTTCAACACACGTACAGCCCGGTGACGTCTCCCACGCCTTGATCCAGCAAGGAGAGAGGGAGAGGTTGAGGAAGACTCCATCCAGCAGCAGCACAACGGCGTGGTGGTGATGGAGGAGCGTGGCAATCCTGCAGGGCTTCGCCAAGCACCTACGGGAGAGGAGGAGGTGTCACGGGAGGGAGGGAGGCGCCAAGGGCTCAGGTGTGGATGCCCTCCCTCCCCTCCACTATATATAGGGGCAGGGGAGAGGGGGGAGGCGCAGCCTTGCCCCCTACTCCAAGAAAGGGGTGCGGCTAAGGAGGGGGGAGGAGTCCATCCTCCCCAAGGCACCTCGGAGGTGCCTTCCCCCTTTAGGACTCTCCCCTTTTTCCTTATCTTGGCGCATGGGCCTCTAGGGGCTGGTGCCCTTGGCCCATGTAGGCCAAGGCGCACCCCCTACAGCCCATGTGGCCCCCCGGGGCAGGTGGCCCCACCCGGTGGGCCCCCGGGACCCTTCCGGTGGTCCCGGTACAATACCGATGACCCCGAAACTTGTCCCGATGGCCGAAACAGGACTTCCTATATATAAATCTTTACCTCCGGACCATTCCGGAACTCCTCGTGACGTCCGGGATCTCATCCGGGACTCCGAACAACATTCGGTAACCACATACAAGCTTCCTTTATAACCCTAGCGTCATCGAACCTTAAGTGTGTAGACCCTACGGGTTCGGGAGACATGCAGACATGACCGAGACGTTCTCCGGTCAATAACCAACAGCGGGATCTGGATACCCATGTTGGCTCCCACATGTTCCACGATGATCTCATCGGATGAACCACGATGTCAAGGACTCAATCGATCCCGTATACAATTCCCTTTGTCTAGCGGTATTTTACTTGCCCGAGATTCGATCGTCGGTATACCGATACCTTGTTCAATCTCGTTACCGGCAAGTCACTTTACTCGTTCCGTAACACATCATCCCGTGATCAACTCCTTGGTCACATTGCGCATATGATGATGTCCTACCGAGTGGGCCCAGAGATACCTCTCCGTTTACACGGAGTGACAAATCCCAGTCTCGATCCGCATAAAACAATAGATACTTTCGGAGATACCTGTAGTGCACCTTTATAGTCACCCAGTTACGTTGTGACGTTTGATACACCCAAAGCACTCCTACGGTATCCAGGAGTTACACGATCTCATGGTCAAAGGAAGAGATACTTGACATTGGCAAAGCTCTAGCAAATGAACTACACGATCTTTTGTGCTAGTCTTAGGATTGGGTCTTGTCCATCACATCATTCTCCTAATGATGTGATCCCGTTATCAACGACATCCAATGTCCATAGCCAGGAAACCATGACTATCTGTTGATCACAACGAGCTAGTCAACTAGAGGCTCACTAGGGACATATTGTGGTCTATGTATTCACACGTGTATTACGATTTCCGGATAATACAGTTATAGCATGAATAAAAGACAATTATCATGAACAAGGAAATATAATAATAATACTTTTATTATTGCCTCTAGGGCATATTTCCAACAGTCTCCCACTTGCACTAGAGTCAATAATCTAGTTCACATCGCCATGTGATTAACACTCACAGGTCACATCGCCATGTGACTAATACCCAAGAGTTTACTAGAGTCAGTAGTCTAGTTCACATCACTATGTGATTAACACTCAATGAGTTTTATGTTTGATCATGTTGCTTGTGAGAGAGGTTTTAGTCAACGGGTCTGAACCTTTCAGATCCGTGTGTGCTTTACAAATCTCTATGTCATCTCCTAGATGCAGCTACCACGCTCTATTTGGAGCTATTCCAAACAACTGTTCTACTTGGAGCTATTCTAAATTGTTGCTCCATTATATGTATCCGGTCTCTCTACTCAGAGCTATCCGGATAGGTGTCAAGCTTGCATCGTCGTAACCTTTACGACGAACTCTTTTACCACCTCCATAATCGAGAAAATTCCTTAGTCCACTAGTTACTAAGGATAACTTTGACCGCTGTCCTGTGAGCCATTCTTGGATCACTCTTGTACCCCTTGACTGACTCATGGCAAGGCACACTTCAGGTGCGGTACACAGCATAGCATACTGAAGAGCCTACGTCTTAAGCATAGGGGACGACCTTCGTCCTTTCTCTCTATTCTGCCGTGGTCGAGCTTTAAGTCTTAACTTCGTACCTTACAACTCAGGCAAGAACTCCTTCTTTGACTGGTCCATCTTGAACACCTTCAAGATCATGTCAAGGTATGTGCTCATTTGAAAGTATTATTAAGCATTTTGATCTATCCTTATAGATCTTGATGCTCAATGTTCAAGTAGCTTAATCCAGGTTTTCTATTGAAAAACACCTTTCAAATAACCCTATATGCTTTCTAGAAATTCTACATCATTTCTGATCACAATGTCAAACATATACTCATCAGAAATTCTATAGTGCTCCCACTCACTTCTTTGGAAATACAAGTTTCTCATAAACTTTGTACAAACCCAAAATCTTTGATCATCATCAAAGCATACATTCCAACTCCGAGATGCTCACTCCAGTCCTTAGAAGGATCGCTGGAGTTAGCATACCTTTTAGCATCCTTAGGATCGACAAAAACTTTCTGATTGTATTACATACAACCTTTCCTCACGAAAACTGGTAAGGAAACTCGTTTTGACATCCATCTGCCAGATTTCATAAATACAGCTAATGCTAACATGAATCCGACGGACTTTAAGCATCGCTACGGATGAGAAAATCTCATCGTAGTCAACTCCTTGAACTTGTGAAAAACTTTTCGCCACAAGTCGAGCTTCATGGACGGTGACATTACCATCCACGTCCGTCTTCTTCTTAAAGATCCATTTATCTTAATGGCTTGCCGATCATCGGGCAAGTCCACCAAAGTCCATGCTTTGTTCTGATACATGGATCCTATCTCGGATTTCATGGCTTCTAACCATTTGTCGGAATTCGGGCCCACCATCGCTTCTCCATAGCTCGTAGGTTCATTGTTGTCTAGCAACATGACCTTCAAGACAGGATCACCTTACCACTCCGAAGTAGTACGTGTCCTTGTCGTCCTACGAGGTTCGGTAGTGACTTGATCCGAAGTTTCATGATCAATATCATAAGCTTCCACTTCAATTGGTGTAGGTGCCACAGGAACAACTTCCTGTGCCCTGCCACACACTAGTTGAAGAGACGGTTCAATAACCTCATCAAGTCTCCACCATCCTCCCACTCAACTCTTTCGAGAGAAACCTTTCCTCGAGAAAGGACCCGATTCAAGAAACAATCCATATTGCTTTCGGATCTGAATTAGGAGGTATACCCAACTGTTTTGGGTGTCCTATGAAGATGCATTTTATCCGCTTTGGGTTCGAGCTTATCAATCCTGAAACTTTTTCACATAAGCGTCGCAGCCCCAAACTTTAAGAAACGACAACTTAGGTTTCTCTAAACCATAATTCATACGGTGTCATCTCAACGGAATTACGTGGTGCCCTATTTAAAGTGAATGTGGTTGTCTCTAATGCCTAACCCATGAACGATAGTGGTAATTCGATAAGAGACATCATGGTACGCACCATATCCAATAGGGTGCAACTATGATGTTCGGACACACCATCACACTATGGTGTTCCAGGCGGTATTAATTGTGAAACAATTTCCACAATGTCTTAATTGTGTGCCAAAACTCGTAACTCAGATATTCATCTCTATGATCATATCATAGACATTTTATCCTCTTGTCACAATGATCTTCTACTTCACTCTGAAATTACTTGAACCATTCAATAATTCAGACTTGTGTTTCATCAAGTAAATATTCTCAACATCTACTCGAATCATCTGTGAAGTAAGAACATAACGATATTCACTGCATGCCTCAGCACTCATTGGACTGCACACATCAAAATGTGTTACTTCCAACAAGTTGCTATCTTGTTCCATCTTACTGAAACCGAGGCTTTTCAGTCATCTTGCCTATGTGGTATGATTTGCATATCTCAAGTGATTCAAAATCAAGTGAGTCCAAACGGTCCATTTGCATGGAGTTTCTTCATGCATATACACCAATAGACATGGTTCGCATGTCTCAAACTTTTCAAAAACGAGTGAGTCCAAAGATCCATCAACATGGAGCTTCTTCATGCGTTTTATACCATTATGACTTACATGGCAGTGCCACAAGTAAGTGGTACTATCATTACTATCTTATATCTTTTGGCATGAAAATGTGTATCACTACGATCGAGATTCAATAAACCATTCATTTAGGTGCAAGACCATTGAAGGTATTATTCAAATAAATAGAGTAACCATTATTCTCCTTAAATGAATAACCGTATTGCGATAGACATAATCCAATCATGTCTATGCTCAACGCAAACACCAATCTCGGTGGTAGAGGGAGCGTGCGATGCTTGATCATATCAACCTTGGAAACACTTCCAACATATATCGTCAGCTCACCTTTAGCTAGTCTCCGTTTATTCCGTAGCTTTTATTTCGAGTTACTAACACTTAGCAACCGAACCGGTATCCAATACCCTGGTGCTACTAGGAGTACTAGTAAAGTACACATTAACATAATGTATATCCAATATACTTCTATCGACCTTGCCAGCCTTCTCATCTACCAAGTATCTAGGGTAATCTGCTCCAGTGGTTGTTCCCCTTATTACAGAAGCACTTAGTCTCGGGTTTGGGTTCAACCTCGGGTTTCTTCATTGGTGCAGCAGCTGATTTGCCGTTTCATGAAGTATCCCTTCTTGCCCTTGCCCTTCTTGAAACTAGTGGTTTCATCAACCATCAACAATTGATGCTCCTTCTTGATTTCTACTTTCGCGATGTCAAACAACGCGAATACCTCAAGGATCATCATCTCTATCCTTGATATGTTATAGTTCATCACGAAGCTCTAGCAGCTTGGTGGCAATGACTTTGGGGAAACATCACTATCTCATCTGGAAGATCAACTCCCACTCGATTCAAGTGATTGTTGTACTCAGACAATCTGAGCACAAGCTCAACGATTGAGCTTTTCTCCCTTAGTTTGCAGGCTAAGAAAATCGTCGGAGGTCTTATACCTCTTGACATGGGCACGAGCCTGAAATCCCAATTTCAGCCCTCGAAACATCTCATATGTTCCGTGACGTTTCGAAAACGTCTTTGGTGCCTCAACTCTAAACCGTTTAACTGAACTATCACGTAGTTATCAAAACGTGTATGTCCGATGTTCGCAACATCCACAAACGACGTTTGGGGTTCAGCACACTGAGCAGTGCATTAAGGACATAAGCTTTCTACTGATCGCATAATCGCTACTATCAACTTTCAACTATATTTTCTCTAGGAACATATCTAAAACAGTAGAACTAAAGCGCGAGCTACGACATAATTTGCAAAAGGTCTTTTGACTATGTTCAGGATAATTAAGTTCATCTTATGAACTCCCACTCAGATAGACATCCCTCTGGTCATCTAAGTGATCACATGATCCGAGTCAACTAGGCCGTGTCCGATCATCACGTGAGACGGACTAGTCATCATCGGTGAACATCTTCATGTTGATCGTATCTACTATACGACTCATGCTCGACCTTTCGGTCTCCGTGTTCCGAGGCCATGTCTGCACATGCTAGGCTCGTCAAGTTAACCCTAAGTGTTTTCGCTGTGTAAAACTGTCTTACACCCGTTGTATGTGAACGTAAGAATCCATCACACCCGATCATCACGTGGTGCTTAGAAGCGACGAACTGTAGCAACGGTGCACAGTTAGGGGAGAACACTTCTTGAAATTTTGTAAGGGATCATCTTATTTACTACCGTCGTCCTAAGTAAACAAGATGCATAAACATGATAAACATCACATGCAATCAAATAGTGACATGATATGGCCAATATCATTTTGCTCCTTTTGATCTTCATCTTCGGGGCTCCATGATCATCATCGTCACCGGCATGACACCATGATCTCCATCATCATGATCTCCATCATCGTGTCTTCATGAAGTTGTCACGCCAACGACTACTTCTACTTCTATGGCTAACGCGTTTAGCAATAAAGTAAAGTAAGTTACATGGCGTTCTTCAATGACACGCAGGTCATACAAAAAATAAAGACAACTCCTATGGCTCCTGCCGGTTGTCATACTCATCGACATGCAAGTCGTGAATCCTATTACAAGAACATGATCAATCTCATACATCACATATATCATTCATCACATCCTTTTGGCCATATCACATCACATAGCATACCCTGCAAAAACAAGTTAGACGTCCTCTAATTGTTGTTGCATGTTTTACGTGGCTGCTATGGGTTTCTAGCAAGAACGTTTCTTACCTACGCAAGACCACAACGTGATATGCCAATTGCTATTTACCCTTCATAAGGACCCTTTTCATCGAATCCGTTCCGACTAAAGTGGGAGAGACTGGCACCCGCTAGCCACCTTATGCACCAAGTGCATGTCAATCGGTGGAACCTGTCTCACGTAAGAGTACGTGTAAGGTCGGTCCGGGCCGCTTCATCCCACAATACCGTCGAAACAAGATTGGACTAGTAACGGTAAGCATATTGAACAACATCAACGCCCACAACTACTTTGTGTTCTACTCGTGCAAAGAATCTACGCAATAGACCTAGCTCATGATGCCACTGTTGGGGAACGTAGCAGAAATTCAAAAATTTCCTACGTAACACCAAGATCTATCTATGGAGAGACCAGCAACGAGTAGAAAGGAGAGTGCATCTACATACCCTTGTAGATCGCTAAGCGGAAGCGTTCAAGTGAACGGGGTTGATGGAGTCGTACTCGTCGTGATTCAGATCACCGATGATCAAGTGCCGAACGGACGGCACCTCCGCGTTCAACACACGTACAGCCCGGTGACGTCTCCCACGCCTTGATCCAGCAAGGAGAGAGGGAGAGGTTGAGGAAGACTCCATCCAGCAGCAGCACAACGGCGTGGTGGTGATGGAGGAGCGTGGCAATCCTGCAGGGCTTCGCCAAGCACCTACGGGAGAGGAGGAGGTGTCACGGGAGGGAGGGAGGCGCCAAGGGCTCAGGTGTGGATGCCCTCCCTCCCCTCCACTATATATAGGGGCAGGGGAGAGGGGGAGGCGCAGCCTTGCCCCCTACTCCAAGAAAGGGGTGCGGCTAAGAGGGGGGAGGAGTCCATCCTCCCCAAGGCACCTCGGAGGTGCCTTCCCCCTTTAGGACTCTCCCCTTTTCCTATATCTTGGCGCATGGGCCTCTAGGGGCTGGTGCCCTTGGCCCATGTAGGCCAAGGCGCACCCCCTACAGCCCATGTGGCCCCCCGGGGCAGGTGGCCCCACCCGGTGGGCCCCCGGGACCCTTCCGGTGGTCCCGGTACAATACCGATGACCCCGAAACTTGTCCCGATGGCCGAAACAGGACTTCCTATATATAAATCTTTACCTCCGGACCATTCCGGAACTCCTCGTGACGTCCGGGATCTCATCCGGGACTCCGAACAACATTCGGTAACCACATACAAGCTTCCTTTATAACCCTAGCGTCATCGAACCTTAAGTGTGTAGACCCTACGGGTTCGGGAGACATGCAGACATGACCGAGACGTTCTCCGGTCAATAACCAACAGCGGGATCTGGATACCCATGTTGGCTCCCACATGTTCCACGATGATCTCATCGGATGAACCACGATGTCAAGGACTCAATCGATCCCGTATACAATTCCCTTTGTCTAGCGGTATTTTACTTGCCCGAGATTCGATCGTCGGTATACCGATACCTTGTTCAATCTCGTTACCGGCAAGTCACTTTACTCGTTCCGTAACACATCATCCCGTGATCAACTCCTTGGTCACATTGCGCATATGATGATGTCCTACCGAGTGGGCCCAGAGATACCTCTCCGTTTACACGGAGTGACAAATCCCAGTCTCGATCCGCATAAAACAATAGATACTTTCGGAGATACCTGTAGTGCACCTTTATAGTCACCCAGTTACGTTGTGACGTTTGATACACCCAAAGCACTCCTACGGTATCCAGGAGTTACACGATCTCATGGTCAAAGGAAGAGATACTTGACATTGGCAAAGCTCTAGCAAATGAACTACACGATCTTTTGTGCTAGTCTTAGGATTGGGTCTTGTCCATCACATCATTCTCCTAATGATGTGATCCCGTTATCAACGACATCCAATGTCCATAGCCAGGAAACCATGACTATCTGTTGATCACAACGAGCTAGTCAACTAGAGGCTCACTAGGGACATATTGTGGTCTATGTATTCACACGTGTATTACGATTTCCGGATAATACAGTTATAGCATGAATAAAAGACTATTATCATGAACAAAGAAATATAATAATAACTTATTTATTATTGCCTCTAGGGCATATTTCAAACAAATTTAACCGTTTCAATGAGACGAACAACTTTTATGTTGAACGTTTTTCGATTCGATGCCATCTTCATGGCATGTCTGATGGGGCGTGCCATATGTAGCCTCCTGGCAAGGCTGCATTTGAATGGCTCTAACTTTTGCATACGAGATGATTTTGATATCAAAATCAACCGTTTCGATGAGACAAAGATAACTCGTGTAGAAAGTTTTTCCATTTGAGGCCATTTTAAGTGCGTAAATGGTCGAACAGTACTCTGAGTACCCAAATTCTACTACTTTGAGCACAATTTCGGCCCTCGAGATGAGATCGGATGGCGATGGCCCAAACATCAAAGATGTTCATGTCAACAATACGAAACTTTTTTATGTTCATCACTTCACCATTTGAGGCCATGTTAATTAAGTTCTTGACCGTGCCAAAATCTGATGTCAACACATGCCCCCTGTTTTTTGGCAAAACTTGGATGCTGAAAAATAATTTGCCCAGGGTTTGTTCTAAGGACGATGTCTACACCCCATAGGCCATTTACATGTGCTTAGGGTGATAATTATATATCAGCCATGTATTTTCTTAGGGCGATAGTCCTATATCGGCCATGTCTTTGCTTAGGGCGATAGTTATATATCGGTCGTTGCCTATCTAGGCTTCTTGCCACACACTTGGGTGATACTTCTTTAAATACTTGCCATTGAGAGCTCGAGGTAACAATGTGCCTTGTACGGATTCCACCAAATATGAGTTTCCGGGAACTACTCATGTAATGCTAAACGGACCTTCCCAACTAGGAGACCACTTCCCGAATTTTCTATCTTTTGAACCAATTGGTAGAATCACCTTCCACATGAGATCACCAACTTGGAAATTCTTCAACTTGACCCTCTTATTGTAAGCTCTTGCCACCCTCAACTTATCTCTCTCTATGGCCTTCAAAGTAGCCAAACGTTTATCGACGACTTCATCAATATTGTCCATCATCAAGTTATAAAAGCCCACCGTCGATAAATCATTTTGTTTGCCTATTCTCAAAGCATTCAAATTCAACTCCACTAGTAAAACGGCCTCTTGACCATATACAAGCTCATATGGAGTTACCTTTGTAGCACCATGCCTTGAGATTCTGTGTGCCCACAAAGCTTAAGACAATAACTCATGCCATCTCCTTGGATTATCAGCAATCTTCTTCTTGATGAGATTGATTAATATTTTATTGCTAAACTCAGCTTGTCCATTGGCTTGGGCATAATATGGAAAGGAATTGAGCAACTTTATCTTATATGATTCGGAAAATTCTCTAACTTGATGTGACATAAAGGATGAACCTTGGTCCGTAGTTAATGTTTGAGGAATGTCGAATCTATGAATAATATGCTCACTTATGAATTTAATTACCTCTGTATGCGTCATATTTTTGAGTGGTATTGCTTCAGACCATTTAGTGAAATAATCAGTTGCCACTAACACGAACCGATGCCCCTTTGAAGAAGAAGAAGGATGGATCTCTCCAATAAAGTCTAATCCCCAACCTCTAAAAGGCCACGACTTAATAATAGGATGTAACATAGCAGCTGGAGCCAACTGAATATCACCAAACTTTTGACAAGCTTCACATCCTTTATAATACCGGAAGCAATCATTAATCATCGTTGGACAATAAAACCTAGCCCATCACAATAACCATTTTATCTTGGGAGCCGACTGATGAGTGCCACAAATCCCTTCATGAACCTCTCCCACAGCAACTCTCGCTTGGTCCTCGTCCAAGCATTTTAAAAGAACATCATCAACCGTTCGGCGATAAAGATCATCATCTCTCATTGTATATTTGAAAGCCATACGCCGAATGGTCATGTCCACCCTTTTACTAGGATCACGCAAATAGTCAACAATGGGTTTCCTCCAATCTTGATTTTCTCCAGCATTAAATATTTCATCAGTGGCTGAAACGGTGAGCTCCAGTTCGACCTCCCCTATGTTGGCAAGACTAGACATCGACCTTTGAGAAAAATGAAACATACCACGATCAACATGATAACCGGATGCTTGTTGTGCCAACTCATTTGCTCTCCAATTGTCATGTCTTGATATATGAGCAATGCTAAAGTAATCCAAAACAAAAATTATATCTAGACATTTATCAAGATAAACATTAAGTGATTCGTCAAAACATTGAAAAACTTTGGATATTTGCTGCACTACTAATAACGAATCACCAAAAGCCTCAATATGTGTAACACCTATGGCAAGCAACATCTCTAACACGAATAACAATGCTTCATATTCAGCTTGATTATTTGTGCAAAAATATTCTAAGCGGCATGAGGCTTCAAAAACAGCACCATGAGGAGATATGTAAACAATACCGACACCTTGGTCGTTGCTACAAACTGAACCATCAAAATATAATCTCCATGGTGCTAATGAGACATGGTTTATATCAATATCATGCTTGTCGTCAATCTGATGCTCAACAATAAAATTAGCAACAATTTTGCCTTTCATGGATTTCAGAGGTTCATAAGTCAAATCATATTTAATTTAAGCATAATCCCACTTGCCAATTCTACGACTAAGAATTGTCCTATGCAACATGTATTTGATGACATCGGTTTGACAAGCTATAATGCAAGTACTAGGCACTAGATAATGTCTCAATTTTGTGCAAGCATAATATAAGCATAAACATAATTTCTCAATAAATGTATACCTTGTCTCGGAGTCAAATAAGCGTCGACTCAAATAAGTAATAGCATGCTCATTTCCTTCGGTCTCTTGAGTCAAAACAACACCAATAACACCTTCCCCTACTGCAATGTAAACTCCAAATGGCTCCTTGTGCCTGGGCGCTTTCATAACCGGAGGAGTGCACAAATATTTCTTAATCATATCAAATGTCTCTTGCTGTTTTGCCCCCCAAGTAAAATCAACATCATTCTTTAACGGAAGGATAGGAGTAAATGCATCAACCTTCCCTGATAGATTGGCTATGAATCTCCTCAAATAATTGACCTTCGAAGGAATTTTTGCATATCTCTCTTGCATGTTGGAGCCTCTACTTTCTGTATAGCTTCTATCTTTTTGGGATCAATTTCCACGCCATCTTCATGAATAATGAAACCCAGAAACTTCCCAGCCGATACACCAAAGGCACACTTTGAAGGATTCTTTTTCAGTCCATATTTCTTCATTCTTTCAAAAGCCAAACGCAAATCGGCTAAGTGAGATTCAAAAGCATCCGATTTGACAACAATATCATCAATATAGACCTCAAGTATAACACCAAGTAAATCATGAAAAATAAAATTCATAGCTCTTTGATACGTGGCGCCGGCATTCTTTAATCCAAAGGTCATCACCGTCCACTCAAATAAACCAAGGAAACCAGGGCATTGAAAAGCTGTTTTGGACATGTCCTCTTCGGCCATAAAAATATGATTATACCATGCAATACCATCAAGAAAGCTAATGACCTTATGTCTAGAAGCATCATTAATAAGCATATTGGCTATTGGCATGGGATACTCATCTTCAGGTGTAGCTCTATTCAAATCTATGAAATCAATGCACACGCTCAACTTGCCGGAGCCTTTCTTCTCTACTGGCACAATGTTAGAAATCCACTCGGCATACCTGCAAGGTCTAATAAAATTAGCTTTAAGCAAACGACCGGTCTCTTCCTTGATCCGGTCATGCATGGATTAAACTTTCTGGTCGATTGCTTGTATGGTCTTAAACCAGCCTTTATACGTAAATGATGCTCCACTAGCTCTCGGCTTAAACCTGGCATCTCATGATATTCCCATGAAAACCAACAAACATATTCTTTCAACATCTCGATCAACTTAGCTTTATGATCGGCTATTAAATTTTCGTTTAGAAATGTCAGCCTAGGAATTTAACCATCTCCTATATCTATCTCTTCTAATGGATTGGCCGATGTAAAACCTTGTCCTAATCCATATCACCTAACTCTTCTATGGACTTATACATATCATTCTCATTTGACCGATATTCTACAAGACGCTTTTGTAACCACTCTGAGTTAGGATCCATTTAAATACATCATACCTTGGAGCCAATTATCGCCAACCGGCTTTAAACAAACGAGCAAGAAACCACCTTTTGTGGCGCTAAGAAAATCAAATTCTGATAAGTCGCGCCCCGTCAAGCAAGTAGCATTGGGATGTTGCCAATCCACCGATGCATCGGCCAAAGCAACACAAGCCGAATTATCCGCATGAATGACTTCTACCTCATCATCAACCCATTGAATTAAAAAAATGGTGCATAGTAGATGGCACACAGTGGTTTGAATGAACCCAATCGCGGCCTAATATGACACTATAGTTACCTTGCACCTCGGCGACAAAGAATGCGGTAGCCAAAGTTTTGCTTCCCACCGTGAGCTCCACATACATCTCACCTTTGGCTTCAATTTTCTCTTTGCCTAAATCCATTGAGCACCATGTTGGTCTTTATCAACTCTTCATCACGCAGCCCCAATTTTTTGAAGACCGAATATGGCATAAGATTCACCACAGTACCACCATCAACAAGCATTCTAGCAACCGGCGATCCATTAATATGACCTTTAAGTAAGAATGGTTTTAGGTGTGTCACCAGTTCTTTTGACTTCTCGAATATAGCATTTTTAGGACCAAAATCCAACTGAGCTACTTCCCTTCTTCATCTATAGCATGAAATTCAGCATACCTTCATGAACCGGTGTAGACTCATAATCAAGCATATCATCTCCATCCTCAAGCATGTCCCCTGACTCCGAAATATCTCCAAGTGAAGAGGAAGTAATAGGTGAAGTGGACGATGTAATAGCAGCCGCATCGTCCTCCGTTGGTAGTGTAGGTGTTGCTATGATCAATGTAGAAGCTGCTATGTTTTCCTTTTGCTTAGGCTTCCATACTTGTTTTGGGGGTACCATGGGACGACTTTCATTGAACATTCTATCCCTTTGCTTCTCTGCTTCTTGTTCCACCTTCTCATGGCTCCTCAGGCACTGCAATCTCCTTTTTTGTGCCTTGGTCAGACCGGAAGGACACCACTTAGGCTGAGTATATTTTGGATCCCTGATACGTCTCCGTCGTATCTATAAGTTTTGATTGTTCCATGCCAATATTCTACAACTTTAATATACTTTTGGCAACTTTTTATATTATTTTTGAGACTAACATATTGATCCAGTGCTCAGTGCCAGTTCCTGTTTGCATGTTTTATGTTTCGCAGAAACCCAATATCAAAAGGAGTCCAAACGGGATAAAAACGGATGGAGCTTATTTTTAGAATATTTATGATTTTTGGGAAGTAAATTCAACGCGAGACGGTGCCCGAGGTGGCCACGAGGGTGGCCCGCGCACCCACTTTTACTGGGCGCGCCCCTGAACCTTGTGGGGCCCTCGTAAGGCGGTTGACGCCCTTCTTTGGCCGCAAGAAAGCTAATTTTTGGAAAAATATCTGGGCGAATGTTTCAATACAATCGGAGTTACGGATCTCCAGATATAAAAGAAACGGTGCGAGGGCAGAATCGTAGAACGCAGAAACAGAGAGAGACAGAGAGACAGATCCAATCTCGGAGGGGCTCTCGCCCCTCCCACGCCATGGGAGCCAAGGACCAGAGGGGCAACCCTTCTCCCATCTAGGGAGAAGGTCAAGGAAGAAGAAGAAGAAGGGCGGCTCTCTCCCCCTTGCTTCCGGTGGCGCCAGAGTGCCACCGAGGGCCATCATCATCACCGTGATCTACACCAACAACTTCACCGCCCTCATCACCAACTCTTCCCCCTCTATGCAGCAGTGTAACCTCTCTTTTTCCCGCTGTAATCTCTACTTAAACATGGTGCTCAACGCTATATATTATTTCCCAATGATGTATGGCTATCCTATGATGTTTGAGTAGATCCGTTTTGTCCTATGGGTTAATTGATGATCGTGATTGGTTTGAGTTGCATGTTTTACTATTGGTGTTGTCCTATTGTGCCCTCCGTGTAGCGCAAGCATGAGAGATTCCCGCTGTAGGGTGTTTCAATATGTTCATGATTCTCTTATAGTGGGTTGCTTGAGTGACAGAAGCATAAACCCGAGTAAGGGGGTTGTGGCGTATGGGATAAAGGGGACTTGATGCTTTAATGCTATGGTTGGGTTTTACCTTAATGATCTTTAGTATTTGCGGATGCTTGCTAGAGTTCCAATCATAAGTGCATATGATCCAAGAAGAGAAAGTATGTTAGCTTATGCCTCTCCCTCAAATAAAATTGCAATAGTGATTACCGGTCTAGTTACCGATTGCCATGGACAAATAACTTTCTTGTGACAAAAAGCTCTCTATTAAAACTAACTTAGTTGTGTCTTCATCCAAACAGCCCCTACTTTTTATTTACGTGCTCTTTATTTTCTTGCAAACCTATCCAACAACACCTACAAGGTACTTCTAGTTTCATAGTTGTTCTAGGTAAAGCGAACGTTAAGCGTGCGTAGAGTCGTATCAGTGGCAGATAGGACTTGAGAGAGTATTTGTTCTACCTTTAGCTCCTCGTTGGGTTCGACGCTCTTACTTATTGAAAGAGGCTACAATTATCCCCTACACTTGTGGGTTATCAAGACCTTTTTATGGCACCGTTGCCGGGGAGTCATAGCATGGGGTGAGTATTCTCGTGTGTGCTTGTTTGCTTTATCACTAAGTAATTTTTATTTGTTGTTCTAAGTTGTTCTCTATCTTTAGTTATGGATATGGAACACGAAATACCAAAAAAATTAGGTGTACTTGCTACTCATGGAGATGGGGAACCTCCTAAAACCCTCGATGCTCACTATGTGAAAGAAATTATGTACTACTTTGATAATCCTGAGAAAACCCCATTCAATTATGTTATGGGAGACACGTTGGATCAACGTGAATAATTTAGGGATTATCGCTTGACTCAAAAAGGGAAACTATTATGGGATCAAATTTATATGTTGTATTGGTATGCTAGGCAACTATGCTTGAGATATGATTATACTTGTTGCTCTAGGATGGAGGCTCCACACCTTCCCTTTTCATGCGAATTTAATGATAGTAAAACCTTGGCCTCTTATGCTAATGGTATATATGATTACTATGATGTGGAACAAATAGAAGAATTTATTGCTTTTATGGGTGCTTATGAGATTGAATCTATGTTTAAAGAGTTTGTAGATTTTGATGATTAAGTTTATAGACCTGAAAATTTTGCTATACTTAGATATAGCTATGAAAATTATGAATACAATTCTGGTATTGATGCATTTATTGAGAAAGTCTCCGTTGTCCAAGAAGAGACTAATATTTTGCAAGAGTCTATGGAAGAGAAATTGATGAAACTGTGAGCTCATCGAATGAAAAAGATGATGAGGAGAGTGAAGAACAAAAGGAGGAAGAGTGGATTAGCTACCCGTGCCCACCTTCTAATGATAGTAACTCTTCAACTCATACATTATTTAATTCCCCTTCGTGCTTACCGAAGGATGATTGCTATGATGATTGTTATGATCCCGTTGATTCTCTTGAAATATCCCTTTTTGATGATGCTTGCTATGCTTGTGGCCAAGATGCCAATATGAATTATGCTTATGGAGATGAACTTGCTATAGTTCCTTATGTTAAATATGAAATTGTTGCTATTGCACCCACGCATGATAGTCCTATTATCTTTTTGAATTCTCCCGACTACACTATATCGGAGAAGTTTGTGCTTATTAAAGATTATATTGATGGGTTATGTTTTACTACTACACATGATGATTTTGATAGATATAATATGCATGTGCTTGCTGCTCCTACTTGCAATTATTATGAGAGAGGAACTATATCTCCACCTCTCTATGTTTCCAATATGATAAAATTGCAAGAAACTGCTTATACTATGCATTGGCCTTATGAATTGTTCTTTTATGACATGCCGATGCATAGGAAGAGAGTTAGACTTCGTTGTTGCATGACATATGTTACTTTGTTCTCACTACTAAATCACAAATCATTGTTAATTAAAATTGGCTTTGATATACCTTGGGATCCGGGTGGATCCATTACTTGAGCACTATATGCCTAGCTTCATGGCTTTAAAGAAAGTGGTGCCAGAGAGACAACCCGGAAGTTTTAGAGAGTCATTTATTTCTATTGAGTGCTTTTATATAGTTTAAAAACAAAAAAATAAAGAGGGGAAACCAAAACTTTTCAAAAAGGAAAGTGAAAGTGAGAAAGACAAGCATTGTTGAAGTGGGAGAGCTCCTTGAACTTTGTTCATGCTCACGGAAACTTTGTGAATCTTGACTACAGAAACTTTTCATAAAAAATAATTATCCCCTTGTACAATTCCATTGTATTATAAAAATAATGTGCCAAGGTTTGCCTTTAGGATGTTTACAATGCTTGTTGGTTTGTACGGTGTAGGACAGAAACTTTGGCTGTAGTGCGCAATTTTACATTTTTTACTAGAAAGTCAGATGGTTATGATTCCTTTTGCACTGTCTTTATGTACAAATTTTTTATTTTTCCTGATTTTGGTAGAATTTTTGGGGTACATAAGTATGGTGAATGTTCAGATTGCTACAGACTGTTCTGTTTTTGACAGATTCTGTTTTTGATGCATAGTTTGCTTGTTTTGATGAAACTATCAATTTCTATCAGTGGATTAAGCCATGAAAAAGCTATATTACAGTAGACACAATGCAAAAACAAAATATGAATTGGTTTGAAACAGTACCTAGAGTAGTGATTTGCTTTATTATACTAACGGATCTTACCGAGTTTTCTGTTGAAGTTTTGTGTGGATGAAGTGTTTGATCGAGGAGGTCTCGATATGAGGAAAAGGAGGAGAGGAAAGAGCTCAAGCTTGGGGATGAACAAGTCACCCCAAGTAAATATTCAAGGAGACTCAAGCATCTAAGCTTGGGGATGCCCCGGAAGGCATCCCCTCTTTCCTCAACAAGTATCGGTATGTTTTCGTATTCGTTTCGTTCATGCGATATGTGCAAGTCTTGGAGCGTCTTTTGCATTTATTCTTTACTTTTCTTTTATGCATTATGCTGGTATGAGATAGTCCATGGTTGATTTATAGAATGCTCATTGCACCTCACTTAGATCTTTTGAGTATGGCTTTATAGAATGCTTCATGTGCTTCACTTATATCATTTGAAGTTTGGATTGCCTGTTTCTCTTCACATAGAAAACCGCCATTTGTAGAATGCTCTTTTGCTTCACTTATATTTGTTAGAGCGTGGGCATATCTTTTGTAGAAAGAATTAAACTCTCTTGCTTCACTTATATCTATTTAGAGAGATGACAGGAATTGGTCATTCACATGGTTAGTCATAAAATCCTACATACTTGTAGATCGCTGAATATGATATGTTTGATTCCTTGCAATAGTTTTGCGATATAAAGGTGGTGATATTAGAGTCATGCTAGTGGGCGACTCTAGATTAGTAGAAATACTTGTGTTGAGGTTTGTGATTCCCGAAGCATGCACGTATGGTGAACCGCTTTGTGATGAAGTTGGAGCACAATTTTATTTATTGATTGTCTTCCTTATCAGTGGCGGTCGGGGGACGAGCGATTATCTTTTCCTACCAATCTATCCCCCTAGGAGCATGCGCGTAGTACTTTGTTTTCAATGGCTTGTAGATTTTTGCAATAAGTATATGAGTTCTTTATGACTAATGTTGAGTCCATGGATTATACGCACTCTCACCCTTCCACCATTGCTAGCCTCTCTTGTGTCGTGCAACTTTCGCCGGTACCATACACCCATCATATATCTTCCTCAAAACAGCCACCATACCTACCTATCATGGCATTTCCATAGCCATTCCGAGATATATTGCCATGCAACTTCCATCATCATCATATACATGACTTGAGCATTCATTGTCATATTGCTTTGCATGATCGTAAGATAGCTAGCATGATGTTTTCATGGCTTGTCCATTTCTTTTGATATCTTTGCTATGCTAGATCATTGCACATCTCGGTACATCGCCGGAGGCATTCATATAGAGTCATATCTTTGTTCTAGTATCGAGTTATAATATTGAGTTGTAAGTAAATAAAAGTGTGACGATCATCATTATTAGAGCATTGCCCGAGTGAGGAAAGGATGATGGAGACTATAATTCCCCCACAAGTCGGGATGAGTCTCCGGACTTTATGAAAAATAAAAGAGGCCAAAGAAGCCCAAATAAAAAAAGAGGCCAAAGAAGCCTACCAAAAAAATAAAAAAATAAAAAGAAAATAAAAAAATAAAAAAATGAGAGAAAAAGAGAGAAGGGGCAATGTTACTATCATTTTACCAAACTTGTGCTTCAAAGTAGCACCATGTTCTTCATAGAGAGAGTCTCCTATATTGTCACTGTCATATACTAGTGAGAATTTTCATTATAGAACTTGGCTTGTATATTCCGATGATGGGCTTCCTCAAATTCCCGAGGTCTTCATGATCAAGCAAGTTGGATGCACACCCACTTAGTTTCCAGTTTGAGCTTTCATACACTTATAGCTTTTAGTGCATCCATTGCATGGCAATCTCTACTCCTCGCATTGACATCAATTGATGGGCATCTCCATAGCCCGTTGATTAGCCGCATCGATGTGAGACTTCTTCTCTTTTTTGTCTTCTCCACAACCACCATTCTATTTCACATATAGTGCTATGTCCATGGCTCACACTCATGTATTGCGTGAAATTTGAAAAAGTTTGAGACTACTAAAGTATGAAACAATTGCTTGGCTTGTCATCGGGGTTGTGCATGATTGTAACATCCCGATTCTCGGAATGTTTAAGAAAAAGTTTTCCAAAAATCAGGGTGAGAAAATTTCATTTGTTTCATTCGTTAACAAATGTTAAATTGAACTTTATAATTTGGAGGATTTAATTTGATCTAATGCGAACTTAAATTTAACGTTGCATTTTGTTCTTCTCTTTTAGTTGGGTTTTGTTTTTCTCGCTTCAGCATATTAAATTATGTGCATCAGTATTTTTGGAACTTCTTTTGATTGTTGCTTGATCTGCTATTCCTTTTCTAGATTTTTCTTTTAGAAAGTCTAATTTGATTCTTCTATAATTTTCTCCTAGGATAATTGTTTTTCATCTGTCTAACTATGGACAGAATTATCTAGGCCCAATCTGTGTCACTTTTTTTATCTAACTCCATTTCTTTCTCAACCGAATGGGCCAAAGTCCATCTCCTCTCTTTTGTTTTCTTCCTTTATTTTCCACATGGGCCCTTAGCCCATATCATTTATGTCTCCTGGCTGAACCATTCTTCTGCACGTACATGTACATCCATTAGAGAAACCTACAGAGGGAGAGGTCATGAGAGGAAACGAAAGCACCTTCCTTTAATTCCTCTGTTTGACTCTTCCCTTCCCTTATTTCTCTTTCTCTCCACTTGCCCATCTCCCACCGCCAGCTTAAGGGCTTCATCTCCTCCACTCATGCACGTACAGGCGCACAACATTAACACAAAAGAGCAAACCTACAGAAAACTTACAGCCACCACGCACCCCTCCTCTAATTTCCTTAATTCTCCACCATTCTCAAATCCGTGAGTATATATATGTGTGCCTCTGCCTCCGCTTCCATTCCCGCACAAACTCCTGCCTCTCCCTTCCTCGTTCTCTCCGGAACACTCTGCAAAGAAATGATGCTCCATAGACGCGATGTTCGATCCCGTTGACGCAGCCCATCTCCATCCAAACCCTTGCGCCAAAAGGTCCACCTCCACACCACGAATCCATTCAGGAAAGAAAGAATGCGATCCGTTGACCACACGCGCAGAATTTCGTATGTCCGTCTACACTGATCGTCGAGTTTTTCGCGCCGTTCTGTAAAACTCGGTGAGCCTCTATCAAATTCCTTTTGCACGTGTACTCATCATCATCTACTCTATCGCGTAGAAATCATCATTCGACTCATCTATGTCGTTGCTCGCGCCGATGCATGAACGGATTTTTTTGACATGTCCGCGTACTTTTTAGTTTCTCGGATGATCTTGTGTTAAACATATGAATTGTTTCTCATGCCCATAGTAACCCCATGGTGGAGTTAGACCGCTAGTTTTATCATTAGGAGTTTAGTATAAATTTTTGTTATAGTCGTTCTTACCCAAGATTGAATGGGGTTTGTTCATCGGTTAGATTTTGTATTAATATGTTAATGTTCATATGTTCTCGATATGCCTAGGAGTATATATCCTATTGGTCTGATAATTTTTGCGTGTGACAAATAACTTGTTAGATATATTTGTTTATCGATTATAGTTTTTGTTGACACAAGTTGATAGTATTTTTTTGTCTTGGGTTAGACATGTTTATAAATTTTAATATAGTTTTGTATGGTTTCATGTACATATTGCATGCCTAATCGTAGTAGTGTGTTATGCTTTTGTTTCATATTGATCCTTGTGATTTGTTACCATGTGTAGTAGTCGATCGTTGAACTTTTGTGCTGATTTGATATTTTTATATGGTTATGACATGCCTAGGAGTCACTCCTAATCATTCCATAATTATAGGAGTTAGGTGTGATTGTCTAGATTTATTGTAAGAATTTCTTTAAATCATTTCTTATAGTTTTGTATGGTGTTGCATGTTGTTATTTTCTTTATAGCTCATGTAGTCCTCTTTTGTGCACATGTACAAAATTTGGTGAATGATTGCCAAGCTTATAATGTCGTAGAGTATTCTAAGCTTTGCTCTCTTTATCGAGTCGTGGCATATTTCATGTTTTGACTAGTTCCTTTTGTTTAGCATGAATATATCTTAGATATGTTTTACATATTCATGTTTATCCATGTTGCATGTGTGTTTATTTATATTAGTTTATTACCATGTCGTGTTAACAATTGCTTACAGTAGAATGCATGTTTGGTTGTATGCGTACCATGTACTATATCATTTCTAGTTTGTATTGTATGACTACACATATGGTTAGCCTTGCTTTACATTATAGTAGTTTGTTGATCTTGTACATTTCTTTATTGAGCAACTTCTTACTTGATCAATACTATGCTATGTTGTTGGGATTGTATAAATGGATTTCGTAACATGTGTGTAACGACCCGTGTGTTGTATGATGCTTAGGTTGTCCAGTTATGTATTAGCAAGTCTAGGTTGTACTAGTTAGAAATACATGTTTTCATGTTATTCATGCTAGTATAGCACATTGCTTGATGTGATTGATGCCATGACATAGATGTTACCTGCTTAGTATGTCTTTTCCATTTTGCTTATAAGTCATAACTAGCATGATAGTGTTGTGTGCTAATGCCATTCTTGATAGTCATGTTAGTTGATATCAACTAAGTTATGTCGTAGTTATAAGTTGTATTCTACTGGTAGCATAGTTTGGCATCTTGTGTCATGATCATCCATGCTTAGCGTTATATCTAGTCTACATCACTATTGCATTGTTATATGTCTAGTTGTCACTCATGCAAGTGACCTTTCATTTCTTGTTTTGTCGATGTGCTATAGTTGAGTACTTAGTCTCTTGTGCGTTCTTATGGATGATCACTTTGGTCATATGGTAGCCTCAGAAGTGTTGGGTCTTGTTGCGATAGTTTAACATATGCTTAAGATAGTTTACCGTTCATGTTAGTTGAGTTGTATCTTCCTCATATGCTTAGGGTGCATAGTTGATTTTGTTATTTAAGCATTAAGTGGTAATCTTATTGCTAGTGGTTATTGGTATTAGTTGTTCTTTATTATTAAGACCATGTAATAGTTCAGTATCTTCTCATGAGCACTTGTATGTTGATTGCTTGTGTTATTAGTAAATACCTCTTTATGATCCTATACTCACATGTCATGGGTGAGATGTGTGTTATTATTAAGTTGTTTAATTAGTTTCTACCTTAGTATTGGATTGGCTCTTTGCTATAAAAATGCTTCTCTATAATTTTATGATTGAGGTTTACACTTAGCTTGTTGTTGACCATTATAAATATTTGGAGTCATTCAAATATTTATTTGTGGTTGATCATTACTCTTAATCATATCACGTCTAGGATAGTTTTTCATCCATTTGTTCCATGTGTTGTATTGTTTGTTGTTAATTGTTTGACAAACGATTTGATTTGATGTAGTGGAGTTGGTCCTATTTTATTTTGATTGTGTTTTAGGGCTATACCTAGATCATTCAATTCATGTTGTTGAATGATGTTTGATTGCTTAACTAGTATGGTCTATAATGCTGGTTTGGTCGTCTTATGCAACACTTGCTTTTCAGTTAAAATATAGTTGATCTATATGCTTGGTTGCAATTGACCATTATAAATATTTAGATTCTATCGATCTAAATATTTATCGTGGTTAACTTTCACCTTTATCATGTCATGTTGAGTTTGTGTAGTTAAAATGCATAGGATGGTTCCATTCCATTAGTGTTGATGTCAATGTGTTTGTTATATGGTAGTTTTCTACATAGTTAGTCGAGATGTGTGGTGGGCACTACTAGTTCATAACAGAACTTTAGTCTTGATTACAAAGCCTTCCTCAACCGTGTCAACCTAACCTGTCACTTCAATGAATCATATCTCACCTTCCTACCATGCTATATCATTTCGAATCTCCATCTGATCAATATCTTATTGTCCATCCACTCTTAATTTGTTTTGGATGTTTTTGGATTTACTTTTGCTCTGGTATTTATTGTGTTTGCCTTTGCTATCGTTACGACGAGTAGGGAGTAACGAGGATGTTGGACAAGGACAAATCAGGTTATAGAAGAAGGACTCAACAACGAAGGCATGCCTCCTTCTTTGATCATACTTATCCTATGTTTACAAAATTGCATTATGTTTTATGGTTACTATATGCATGCTATTTTTTAATTCTCGTAGCTAGCGTGTCGATTGACACATTACCTTGATCCGCTTGTCGCCTATTCATTTGACACCCGAGTAGAATTATAGTATTCCGGTAGAGTAGAAATGCTTAGCCATGCTTATCCTATAGGTGCTTTGTTGAATGACCTCTGAGTCATTGACAGTTGAAACGTATCGCTGAGCTAGGCCGGTTGGCCCTTATTGAACTCCTCTACTCTCTTCTACTTTGGATGAAACTTACCATCTGAATACTGGTGCGGGCGACAGCTGAATCAAGGATTGAAGGAGCGATTGGCCGCCCTTCACGAGTTGAAGGGGGCAATCAGTCGTCCGTGCCGCATGAGGCCTAATAAGTCTTGGATTTGTAGATTGTGATAATAGTACAGCCACATGCTATATGGGCACTGGCTTGGTTAATTAGTTAGTTCACTCTTATTGTCGTCATCGCCGTACCGCAGATGGGATAGCTGCCTTGCGAGGAGTATCCTTGGTACAAAAGGGGGGCCCGGACTGTGAACTGCGGTTACTTCCGTGTTGAAACCTAGTGGGCTGGCACAGTAAGTTTGGTCTAATGAAAGACCTCGTCACAATCTCCTTGCCGGTATACCAAATGGTGTACTATGCCAGCGACCACTGGTGGCAACAAGTCGGGATTGTGTCGTGTGGGTAAAGTGTACAACCTCTGCAGAGTGTAAAACTATTCGAATAGCCGTGTCCACGGTCATGGGCAACACATGAATCTTTCTTGACGTACGGGGCCTGTCTTGCTTATTCCCTCTTTGCTCCTGTTCTTGAAACCTATGAAGGACGCGAGTTGATCGAGGATCCTCATTTTGATGAAAGTTATTCTGAGATAAAACATTTTTCATCTAAAACTGCTATTATCCAAGTACTATGTTATTTGAAACAAAATTAGCTTTTATGCAAATGAGCCATACAACCTTCCTTAGAAGCCACATGTAGCTATTAGGTCCTTCCCCGTGGGAGGCATGTTGAGTACGTAATGTACTCATGACAATACTTTTGTTGAACAACAGAGTTCCATGAAGACGAAGGTGATGACTATGAAAACTATGGCGATCCGTAGGAGTGAGGTCACGTGGACTACATCGACTGCCTGTGGCTGAGATGGAGTCGCTACGCATTGTACTTTTCGCTGCTTTCTGGTTGTAATAAATGTCATGAGACATTTCTCTATGTATACCTTGTGGCAAGATATATTTAAACTTGTAATACCTTTTATGCATTGTGCAATGATATCATTTCGCTGTGTTGTCAACAATAATCCTGGGGTTGATAAATATACACAGGAGGGTCTGGAAGTTAATTCCGGGTTCTCACAGAAGTGGTATCAGAGCCGATGTCGACCTAGTCGCGTGAACTTTGTTAGAAATGAAAAGCCTTAGGGACTATTGTTATAAGAAAAACTATTTGGAAAAGGATCATTCTTGTACTCTTCTCCTTCTCTATTGCTCTTCTTATCTCACTGTATTCAACTGAAATTTAAACTCTACTTCTCTACCATCTTCTTTGTAGTATGTGAAATCCTTTCCCCGCCCATGATGTTGAAATTTCAGAAGCATCACAAGAATTCCCAAGAATTTCAAGATACTTCAACCCCTGAAGTTTTGAGTAGCAACATTTTTCGAAGAGAAGACACTTCGAGACCTCAAGAAGGCAACAACCGTCGATCATGCTCCAATCGTCAACGTCGAAGATTTTCCCCATGATTTATTGTGACCGGCCATATAGGATTAGGTTGGTTAACATCCCTGTAGTGATAGAACTCGTAGCATGTAGACGCAAAACCTTTCTTGTGTGAGTATTTTCTGCATATTTTTGGTGTTTTCCTATGCAGTCATACTAAAACCCTATTTGCCAAAATGAGTTGCTTTTGAGTTTTATTTGGATAGCTTCATGGTTATCTCAGTGTTATCTTTTGTTTATCTTCTGGGGTATCTCCGCTTTCTGTAGGATTCTTTTACTCATCTTTATGCTTTTCTCTCTTCTCTATAAACCCCGGAAGACACTTTGAGAGCAAGGAAGCCACAACAACCGCCTGGAGATCTATAATCAAAGTGAACCTTATGAAAAAACTCTTTTAAGGGGGGTAGTACGATTACTCATGTTAAGACTGAAGATTTGTAGACCTTCATTTGCAAAGAATTCGAATTTGAAGACCTTTATTTGCAAAGAATACAAAGATTTCAAGACCTTCACTACAACTACTATAAGTTCAACCAGAAGGAAAGTTCAATGACTCCAGCCGTACCAAAGCTTCACCCAAAGATGAAGGGCAAGACTGAATAATGTTCAACCTCTAAGAGAAGCTATGAGACTTACCATCGTCCAAGGCCGAAGGACTGCTTCCAAGCCTTTGAGCAAGCTGGATAAAGTATTGACAATCGAAGTATCTCCAATCAAGACCCAAAAGCCGCCTTTCACCAAGTTCAGAATGAACTGTGATTCGACAAGTTTCTGAGAAGAACTATGTCGAAGACGAAGCTTACCCAAACCCATTCTCTTTAGTCAGCCTGAATCTCGGAGACGAGATTTCTTTTAAGGGGGGTAGATTTGTAACATCCCGATTCTCGAAATGTTTAAGAAAAAGTTTTCCAAAAATCAGGGTGAGAAAATTTCATTTGTTTCATTCGTTAACCAATGTTAAATTGAACTTTATAATTTGGAGGATTTAATTTGATCTAATGCGAACTTAAATTTAACGTTGCATTTTGTTCTTCTCTTTTAGTTGGGTTTTGTTTTTCTCGCTTCAGCATATTAAATTATGTGCATCAGTATTTTTGGAACTTCTTTTGATTGTTGCTTGATATGCTATTCCTTTTCTAGATTTTTCTTTTAGAAAGTCTAATTCGATTCTTCTATAATTTTCTCCTAGGATAATTGTTTTCCATCTGTCTAACTATGGACAGAATTATCTAGGCCCAATCCGTGTCACTTTCTTTTATCTAACTCCATTTCTTTCTCAACCGAATGGGCCAAAGTCCATCTCCTCTCTTTTGTTTTCTTTCTTTATTTTCCACATGGGCCCTTAGCCCATATCATTTATGTCTCCTGGCTGAACCATTCTTCTGCACGTACATGTACATCCATTAGAGAAACCTACAGAGGGAGACGTCATGAGAGGAAACGGCAGCACCTTCCTTTAATTCCTCTGCTTGACTCTTCCCTTCCCTTATTTCTCTTTCTCTTCACTTGCCCATCTCCCACCGCCAGCTCAAGCGCTTCATCTCCTCCACTCATGCACGTACAGGCGCACAACATTAACAGAGAAGAGCAAACGTACAGAAAACTTACAGCCATCACGCACCCCTCCTCTAATTTCCTTAACTCTCCACCATTCTCAAATCCGTGAGTATATATATGTGTGCCTCTGCCTCCTCTTCCATTCCCGCACAAACTCCTGCCTCTCACTTCCTCGTTCTCTCCGGAACACTCTGCAAAGAAATGATGCTCCATAGATGTGATGTTCGATCCCGTTGACGCAGCCCATCTCCATCCAAACCCTTGCGCCAAAAGGTCCATCTCCACACCACGAATCCATTCAGGAAAGAGAGAATGCGATCCGTTGACCACACGCGCAGAATTTCGCATGTCCGTCTACACTGATCGTCGAGTTTTTCGCGCCGTTCTGTCAAACTCGGTGAGCCTCTATCAAATTCCTTTTGCATGTGTACTCATCATCATCTACTCTATCTCGTAGACATCATCATTCGACTCATCTATGTCGTTGCTCGCGCCGATGCATGAACGGATTCTATTGACATGTCCGCGTACTTTTTAGTTTCTCGGATGATCTTGTGTTAAACATATGAATTGTTTCTCATGCCCATAGTAACCCCATGGTGGAGTTAGACCGCTAGTTTTATCATTAGGAGTTTAGTATAAATTTTTGTTATAGTCGTTCTTACCCAAGATTGAATGGGGTTTGTTCATCGGTTAGATTTTGTATTAATATGTTAATGTTCATATGTTCGCGATATGCCTAGGAGTATATCCTATTGGTCTGATAATTTTTGCGTGTGACAAATAACTTGTTAGATATATTTGTTTATAGATTATAGTTTTTGTTGACACAAGTTGATAGTATTTTTTTGTCTTGGGTTAGACATGTTTATAAATTTTATAGTTTTGTATGGTTTCATGTACATATTGCATGCCTAATCGTAGTAGTGTGTTATGATTTTGTTTCATATTGATCCTTGTGATTTGTTACCATGTGTAGTAGTCGATCGTTGAACTTTTATGCTGATTTGATATTTTTATATGGTCATGACATGCCTAGGAGTCACTTCTAATCATTCCATAATTATAGGAGTTAGGTGTGATTGTCTAGATTTATTGTAAGAATTTCTTTAAATCATTTCTTGTAGTTTTGTATGGTATTGCATGTTGTTATTATTTTCTTTATAGCTCATGTAGTCCTCTTTTGTGCACATGCACAAAATTTGGTGAATGATTGCCAAGCTTATAATGTCGTAGAGATCTAAGCTTTGCTCTCTTTATCGAGTCGTGGCATATTTCATGTATTGACTAGTTCCTTTTGTTTAACATGAATATATCTTAGATATGTTTTACATATTCATGTTTATCCATGTTGGATGTGTGTTTATTTATATTAGTTTATTACCATGCCGTGTTAACAATTGCTTACAGTAGAATGCATGTTTGGTTGTATGCGCACCATGTACTATATCATTTCTAGTTTGCATTGTATGACTACACATATGGTTAGCCTTGCTTTACATTATAGTAGTTTGTTAATCTTGTACATTCCTTTATTGAGCAACTTCTTACTTGATCAATACTATGCTATGTTGTTGGGATTGTATAAATGGATTTCGTAACATGTGTGTAACGACACGTGTGTTGTATGATGCTTAGGTTGTCCAGTTATGTATTAGCAAGTCTAGGTTGTACTAGTTAGAAATACATGTTTTCATGTTATTCATGCTAGTATAGCACATTGCTTGATGTGATTGATGCCATGACCTAGATGTTACCTGCTTAGTATGTTTTTTCCCTTTTGCTTATAAGTCACAACTAGCATGATAGTGCTGTGTGCTAATGCCATTCTTGATAGTCATGTTAGTTGATATCAACTAAGTTATGCCGTAGTTATTAGTTGTATTCTACTGGTAGCATAGTTTGGCATCTTGTGTCATGATCATCCATGCTTAGCGTTATATCTAGTCTACATCACTATTGCATTGTTATATGTCTAGTTGTCACTCATGCAAGTGACCTTTCATGTCTTGTTTTGTCTATGTGCTATAGTTGAGTACTTAGTCTCTTGTGCGTTCTTATGGATGATCACTTTGGTCATATGGTAGCCTCAGGATGTTGGGTCTTGTTGCGATAGTTTAACACATGCTTAAGATAGTTTACCTTTCATGTTAGTTGAGTTGTATCTTCCTCATATGCTTAGGGTGCATAGTTGATTTTGTTATTTAAGCATTAAGTGGTAATCTTATTGCTAGTGGTTATTGGTATTAGTTGTTCTTTATTATTAAGACCATGTAATAGTTCAGTATCTTCTCATGAGCACTTGTATGTTGAATGCTTGTGTTATTAGTAAATACTAAATACCTCTTTATGATCCTATACTCACATGTCATGGATGAGATGTGTGTTATTATTAAGTTGTTTAATTAGTTTCTACCTTAGTATTGGATTGGCTCTTTGCTATAAAAATGCTTCTCTATAATTTTATGATTGAGGTTTACACTTAGCTTGTTGTTGACCATTATAAATATTTGGATTCATTCAAATATTTATTTGTGGTTGATCATTACTCTTAATCATATCACGTCTAGGATAGTTTTTCATCCATTTGTTCCATGTGTTGTATTGTTTGTTGTTAATTGTTTGACAAACGATTTGATTTGATGTAGTGGAGTTGGTCCTATTTTATTTTGATTGTGTTTTAGGGCTATACCTAGATCATTCAATTCATGTTGTTGAATGATGTTTGATTGCTTAACTAGTATGGTCTATAATGCTGGTTTGGTCGTCTTATGCAACACTTGCTTTTCAGTTAAAATATAGTTGATCTATATGCTTGGTTGCAATTGACCATTATAAATATTTAGATTCTATCGATCTAAATATTTATCGTGGTTAACTTTCACCTTTATCATGTCATGTTGAGTTTGTGTAGTTAAAATGCATAGGTTGGTTCCATTCCATGAGTGTTGATGTCAATGTGTTTGTTATATGGTAGTTTTCTACATAGTTAGTCGAGATGTGTGGTGGGCACTACTAGTTCATAACAGAACTTTAGTCTTGATTACAAAGCCTTCCTCAACCGTGTCAACCTAACCTGTCACTTCAATGAATCATGTCTCACCTTCCTACCATGCTATATCATTTCGAATCTCCATCTGATCAATATCTTATTGTCCATCCACTCTTAATTTGTTTTGGATGTTATTTGGATTTACTTTTGCTCTGGTATTTATTGTGTTTGCCTTTGCTATCATTACGACGAGTAGGGAGTGACGACGGTGTTGGACATGGACAGAAACAGGTTACCGAAGAAGGACTCAACTACGAAGGCATGCCTCCTCCTTGATCATACTTATCCTAGGGTTTACAAAATTACATTGAGTTCTATTGTTACTATAAGCATGCTATTTTAATTCTCGTAGCTAGCGTGTCCATTGACACATTACCTTGATCTGCTTGTCCCCTATTTACTTGACACCTGTGTAGAAGTATATAGTTCCAGTAGAGTAGAAATGCTTAGCCATGCTTATCATCCTATAGGTGCTTTGTTGAATGACCTCTAGGTCATTGACAGTTGAAACTTAACGCCGAGCTAGGCCAGTTGGCCTTGTTGAACTCCTCTACTCCCTTCTACTCTGGGTGAAACTTACCATCTGAATACTGGTGCAAGCGACAGCTGAATCAAGGATTGAAGGAGCGATTGGCCCCCTTCACTTGTTGAAGGGGGCAATCAGTCGTCCGTGCCGCATGAGGCCTAATAAGTCTTGGATTTGAAGATTGTGATAATAGTACAGCCACATGCTATATGGGCACTGGCTTGGTTAATTAGTTAGTTCACTCTTATTGTCGTCATCGCCGTACCGCAGATGGGATAGCTACCTTGCGAGGAGTATCCTTGGTACAAAAGGGGGGCCCGGACTGTGAACTGCGGTTACTTCCGTGTTGAAACCTAGTGGGCCAAGTACTATGTTATTTCAAACAAAATTAGCTTTTATGCAAATGAGCCATACAACCTTCCTTTGAAGCCACATGTAGCTATTAGGTCCTTCCCCGTGGGAGGCATGTTGAGTACGTAATGTACTCATGGCAATACTTTTGTTGAACAACAGAGTGCATGAAGACAAAGGTGATGACTATGAAAACTATGGCGATCCATAGGAGTGAGGTCACGTGGACTACATCGACTGCCTGTGGCTGAGATGGAGTCGCTACGCATTGTACTTTTCGCTGCTTTCTGGTTGTAATAAATGTCATGAGACATTTCTCTATGTATGCCTTGTGGCAAGATATATTTAAACTTGTAATACCTTTTATGCATTGTGCAATGATATCATTTTGCTGTGTTGTCAACAATGATCCTGGGGTTGACAAATATGCACAGGAGGGTCTGGAAGTTAATTCCGGGTTCTCACAATGATTAAATACTTTGTGTGATGAAGATAGAGTAACAGCCAGACTATATGATTCTGTAGGGATAACTTTCTTTGGCCATGTTGTTTTGAAAAGACATGATTGCTTTATTAATACGCTCGAAGTATTATCGTTTTTATGTCAAATGATAGACTATTGCTGTGAATCACTCGTGTCTTAATATTCATGCCATGATTAGACATATGATCAAGATTATGCTAGGTAGCATTCCACATCAAAAATTATCCTTTTTAGCATTTATCTACTCGAGGCCGAGCAGGAATTAAGCTTGGGGATGCTGATACGTCTCCATCGTATCTATAATTTTTGATTGTTCCATGCCAATATTCTACAACTTTCATATACTTTTGGCAACTTTTTATATTATTTTTGGGACTAACATATTGATCCAGTGCCCAGTGCCAGTTCATGTTTGTTGCATGTTTTATGTTTCGTAGAAACCAAATATCAAACGGAGTACAAACGGGATAAAGACGTACGGAGCTTATTTTTGGAATATTTATGATTTTTGGGAAGTAAAATCAACGCGAGACGGTGCCCGAGGTGGCCACGAGGGTGGCCCGTGTGCCCACTTTTACTAGGCGTGCCCCTGACCCTTGTGGGCCCCTGGTAAGGCGGTTGACACCTTTCTTTGGCCGCAAGAAAGCTAATTTTTGGAAAAAATATCTGGGCAAAGGCTTCAATACAATCGGAGTTATGGATCTCCGGATATAAAAGAAATGGTGCCAGGGCAGAATTGTAGAATGCAGAAACAGAGAGAGACAGAGAAACAGATCCAATCTCGGAGGGGTTCTCGCCCCTCCCATGCCATGGGAGACAAGGACCAGAGGGGAAACCCTTCTCCCATCTAGGGAGAAGGTCAAGGAAGAAGAAGAAGGGGGGATCTCTCCCCCTTGCTTCCGGTGGCGCCGGAGTGCCACCGGGGGCCATCATCATCACCGCGATCTACACCAGCAACTTCACCGCCCTCATCACCAACTCTTCCCCCCTCTATGCAGCGGTGTAACCTCTCTTTTACCCGCTGTAATCTCTACTTAAACATGGTGCTCAATGCTATATATTATTTCCCAATGATGTATGGCTATCCTATGATGTGTGAGTAGATCCGTTTTGTCCTATGGGTTAATTGATGATCGTGATTGGTTTGAATTGCATCTTTTATTATTGGTGCTGTCCTATTGTGCCCTCCGTGTCACGAAAGCGTGAGGGATTCCCGATGTAGGATGTTGCAATATGTTCATGATTCGCTTATAATGGGTTGCTTGAGTGACAGAAGCATAAACCCGAGTAAGGGGGTTGTGGCGTATGGGATAAAGGGGACTTGATGCTTTAATGCTATGGTTGGTGTTTTATCTTAATGATCTTTAGTAGTTGTGGATGCTTGCTAGAGTTCCAATCATAAGTGCATATGATCCAAGAAGAGAAAGTATGTTAGCTTATGCCTCTCCCTCAAATAAAATTGCAATAGTGATTACCGGTCTAGTTATCGATTGCCTTGGACAAATAACTTTCTTGTGACAAAAAGCTCTCTATTTAAACTAACTTAGTTGTGTATTCATCTAAACAGCCCCTACTTTTTATTTACGTGCTCTTTATTTTCTTGCAAACCTATCCAACAACACCTACAAGGTACTTCTAGTTTCATACTTGTTCTATGTAAAGCGAACGTTAAGCGTGCGTAGAGTCGTATCAGTGGTAGATAGGACTTGAGAGAGTATTTGTTCTACCTTTAGCTCCTCGTTGGGTTCGACACTCTTAGTTATTGAAAGAGGCTACAATTATCCCCTACACTTGTGGGTTATCAATGCCTCGAGTTGGCCTTGCTTGTGCTAGATTCATGATCATTAGCCATGGGACCCTGCTGGATAGCAGCCACATCTTTATTAGAATCAGGCAGATTATCAACAATTATCGGCTCTTTGATTGTTAATTCTTTAGTGCCTATCATAATAGTTTCAGCACTAGTATTCTTCTCCTTTTGCTTGCTAGGCTCTGAAATTTCAGCACTTGGTGATTTAGCATGCCGCACTTGCTTGCCAACCCTTCCATGATTATCTTGCATCGGCCGATTGACACCTTTGTTCAAACGGCCTCGTGTGGGATAAGAGAGCCTCTCACTAATGGACCTCCTTGGTTCTTGCCACCCCGTATGAAAAGCATAAGGGGCCATTAGGGGCTTCCCCCATCCTCTAATGAAACCTCCCATGTAGTATGGCGCATAGGGGGTGGCACCATCCATGGTCCCGGTGCCCACGACCCATATGGCCTTGCATGATGCTGAAAGTCTTCCCGAGGAGGTGACCTTGAGCGCTTCAAATTTGATGACCGGTTAGAGCTAGCTACAACCGGCCACTTTATTAACATATTTAGACAGCAACATATCAAAAGTTGGCTTGATCTTCTTGCGATGCACTTTAGCTCCATTCGTCTTCCACTTGCCAACCTCTATACTCTTGGGATTAACAAATTTGGCATGAGTGTTCTCTTGCACTTGTGGTTGCCCCCCAAGTGTAGGGTTCTTGATGGTGATTTTGATCACTTCCTTGCCATTGGGTTGCTTATCAAGCATAACCTATCTCCCCAAGACCTTGTCGCCCACCTTGTCTTTCCTGGGCTCACCAACAATGATATTAGCTTTACTAGCCTATTCGGCTACCTTCGGCTGAATGAGCAGCTTCTTTCCCTCCAAATCTATGGTATTCATTGCAAAAGGCTATTTGTCAACTTGCATCTCAGAAAAATTCAATTGTCCACCATTAATGGCAGATTGTATCTGTCGTCGAAAAACATTACAGTCGCTAGTGGCATGAGAAAAAGAATTATGATACTTGCAATAAGCACGCCGTTTTAGCTCTTCAGACGACAGTAAAGTATGAGATATTCTAATAATCTTGGATTGCAACAAAGCATCAAATATTCTATCACGCTTAGCAATGTTGAAAGTAAATTTCATCTCTTCATCATGATTCTTATGAATTGGCTTTAAATCATTGCAAGTAAATGGTTTGGCCTTAGATGGCTGATACGTCCATTTTGCATCATGTTTACCTACAGTTTTTTATGTTGTTTTATTGTATAATAATGCCTTTTGGAGTAATTATAATGTATTTTCTCTCATAGTATGCAAGGTATACACAAAGGGGGAGAATTCTGGCAGCTGGAAATCTGGACCTGAAAAAGCTACACCAGGCTACCTATTCTGCACAACTCCAAATGAGTTGAAACTTTACGAGGATTTTTTATGGAATATTTGAGGAATATTAGAGCAAATAAGTACTAGAGGGGGCCCACCAGGTGGGCACAACCCACCTGGGCGCGCCAGGGAGCCCAGGCGCGCCCTGGTGGGTTGTGCTCACCCAGGCCCACCTCCGGTGCCCCTCTTCTGGTATATAAGTCATTTTGACCAAGAAAAAAATCCAGTGGAGCGATTCCGTCGGGGGAACTTCCCTCCAGGAGGGGAAAATCATCGTCATCATCATCACCAACAACTCTCCCATCTTGGAGAGGGCTATCTTCATCAACATCTTCAACAACACCAACTCCTCTCAAACCCTAGTTCATCTCTTGTGTTCAATCTTTGAACTGGAACTACAGATTGGTGCTTGTGGGTGAATAGTAGTGTTGATTACATCTTGTAGTTGATTACTATATGGTTTATTTAGTGGAAGATTATATGTTCAGATCCATTATGCTATTTAATACCCCTCTGATCTTGAGCATGATTATCATTTGTGAGTAGTTACTTTTGTTCTTGAGGCCACGGGAGAAATCATGTTGCAAGTAATCATGTGAACTTGATATGTGTTTGATATTTTGATGATATGTATGTTCTGATTCCCTTAGTGGTGTCATGTGAACGTCGACTACATGACACTTCACCATATTTGGGCCTAAGGGAATGCATTGTGGAGTAGTTATTAGATGATGGGTTGCGAGAGTGACAGAAGCTTAAACCCTAGTTTATGCGCTATTCCGTAAGGGACCGATTGGATTCAAAAGTTTAATGCTATGGTTAGAATTTATTCTTAATACTTTTCTCGTACTTGCGGATGCTTGCAAGGGGGTTAACCATAAGTAGGAGGTTTGTTCAAGTAAGAACAACACCCAAGCACCGGTCCACCCACATACCAAATTATCAAAGTAGCGAACACAAATTAAGCCAACATGATGAAAGTGACTAGATGAAATTCCCGTGTACCCTCAAGAACACTTTTCTTATCATAAGATACCGTTTTGGCCTATCCTTTGCCTCAAAAGGATTGGGCTACCTTGCTACACTTTTGTTACTACTATCGTTACTTGCTCGTTACAAATTATCTTTCTATCAAACTACTCTGCTACTTACAGTTTTAGCACTTGCAGACATTACCTTGCTGAAAACCACTTGTCATTTCCTTCTGCTCCTGGTTGGGTTTGACATTCTTACTTATCGAAAAGGCTACAATTGGCCCCATATACTTGTGGGTCATAAATGGCCAAACAAATTCAGCAACATAAATATCACCCTCATCGTCCGAGTGGTCACTATCATATTTAACCATATTCATCTTAGGACGACCAATTATATATATATGCACTTCTCTAAGATCTTTGCTTCGACTTTCTTGAGCCAAATACATTTGCAAGACTTGGTTGATATTTAAAAACTCATATCCTTCTAGCCTTACTCTAATGTGAGTTCTCAACCCACTAAGCACAAGATCAGCCAAATCTCTCTCGGTTATCACCAAACTATAGCATCAGTTTTTTGTCTCTCTAAATCTCTTGACGTAATCGTGTTGGGGAACGTAGTAATTCAAAATTTTCCTACGATCACGCAAGATCTCTCTAGGAGATGCATAGCAATGAGACGGGAGAGTGTGTCCACGTACCCTCATAGACCAAAAGCGGAAGCGTTTAGTAATGTGGTTGATGTAGTCGAACGTCTTCATGATCAAACCGATCCAAGTACCGAATGTATGGCACCTCCGTGTTCAGCACACATTCAGCACGATGACGTCCCTCGAGCTCTTGATCTAGTAGAGGGTCGAGGAGAGTTCCGTCGGCACGACGGCGTGGCAACGGTGATGATGAAGTTACCGGCGGAGGGCTTCGCCTAAGCACTACGACGATATGACCTAGGTGTTAAACTGTGGAGGGGGGCACCGCAAACGGCTAAGAGATTGTCTGTTGTCCTTTGGGGTGCCCCCTGCCCCCGTATATAAAGGAGGGAGGGAGGAGGCCGGCGGCCAGGAGGGGCGCGCGCCATAATGGGAGTCCAACTAGGATTCCCAATCCTAGTTGGAGTCCCCTTCCTTTTCCAAGAGGGGGACAGAGGGAAGGAGGAGGAGAGGGAGAAGGAAAGAGGGGGGCGCCCCCCCTCCCTTGTCCAATTCGAACTTGCCATGTGGGGGCGTCCACCCTTGCGGCCCTCCTCTCCTTTCCACTAAGGCCCATGAAGGCCCACTACTTCCCCCGGGGGGTTCCGATAACCCCCCGGTTCTCCGAAAAATGTCTGAACTCTTCTGAAACCTTTCTAGTGTCCGAACATAGCCTTCCAATATATCAATATTTATGTCTCGACCATTTATAGACTCCTCGTCATGTCCGTGATCTAATCTAGGACTTCCGAACAAACTTCGGTCATCAAATCACATAACTCATAATGCAAATCATCATCGAACTTTAAGCGTGCAGACCCTACGGGTTAGAGAACTATGTAGACATGATTGAGACACATCTCCGATCAATAACCAATAGCCGAACCTGGATGCTCATATTGGTTCATACATATTCTATGAAGATCTTTATCGGTCAAACCGCACAACAACATACGTTGTTCCCTTTGTCATCGGTATGTTACTTGCCCGAGATTCGATCATCGATATCATCATACCTAGATCAATCTCATTACTGGCAAGTCTCTTTACTCGTTCCATAATGCTTCATCCCATAACTAACTCATTAGTCACATTGCTTGCAAGGCTTATAGTGATGAGCATTACCGAGAGGGCCCAGAGATACCTCTCCGATACACAGAGTGACAAATCCTAATCTTGATCTATGCCAACCCAACATCACCTTCGGAGACACCTGTAGAGCATCTTTATAATCACACAATTACGTTGTGATGTTTGATAGCACACAAGGTGTTCCTTCGGTATTCGGGAGTTGCATAATCTCACAGTCTGAGGAACATGTATAAGTCATGAAGAAAGCAGTAGCAATGAAACTGTAATGATCATAATGCTAAGCTAACAGATGGGTCTTGTCCATCACATCATTCTCCTAATGATGTGATCCCATTTATCAAATGACAACACATGTCTATGGTTAGGAAACATAACCATCTTTGATTAACGAGCTAGTCAAGTAGAGGCTTACTAGGGACACTATGTTTTGTCTATGTATTCATACATGTACTAAGTTTTCGGTTAATACAATTCTAGCATGAATAATAAACATTTATCATGATATAAGGAAATATAAATAACAACTTTATTATTGCCTCTAGGGCATATTTCCTTCAAATCGGAGACGGATTCATAATGCTTTTGTCTAACCAATGTAAGATGTGATGACTTAAGCTCATTATCACCACTATAAAAATGATCATGAAACTTTTGTTCCAAGTGAAACCATGTAGTAATAGAACCAGGTGGTAATGTAGAAAACCACGAGAAAGCAGTACCGGTTAAAGATAAAGGAAAATAACGTACTCTCCACTCATCTCGTGAACTTGCCTCACCTAATTGTGCCAGGTACTGACTAACATGCTCCCATGTGGTTTTTGTGCCCTCTCCATTAAACATAACAAAATCTGGAATTTTATATCCCTGAGGGCATTGAATTGCATCAAAGTATTCTGGATATGGCTTTTGGTAAATATGGTTCCTTGGTAACTCAACTCTAAAATTCTCTCAAAGCATCTTAGTCATCTCCTCTCTAAGATTAGCTAGACCATCATCCAAAGTGGATGATGAAGCTTGTGGTAGTGGCATAGGAGGAGTAGGGTTAGTAGTTGCAGATGTGAATTGTGGCATGTATGCTGAATTGTAATTCGATAGTGATCTAACAGTGTTTGCACTTGTAGGTTGGTTCGGCATCACCACCGAACTTGGCATACTCATGATAGAATTAATGGGTGCAGCAACAATTTGATTTGTGGGCTTAGATAAAAATTCATCGGCACGGGAGGCGCCGATGAAATAGGTAAAGTTGGATTAGGGATTTCTGCGGTAACAGGCACACCAACATTACCAATAGATGATTGAGGTATACTTTTTTTAGCATTACTATTTTCCAATAAAATTTGGTATAAAAGATTATAGCTATCAGTAATGCGACTATCAATTTCAGCCCATACCTCGGGAGAGAAGGTATTACTCGCAGAGGGTTTAACCTGCTAATCATGAAGAGGGGGAAGCTTGATTTCTCCAACCGGAGTGATGTTGCCTTGGCGATCCTTCTTGAAATTCCCAAGGAACTCATGCATCTCCTTCTCTTCATGTTCCTTCTTCTAATCCTCATAAATTTGGCGATGTTCTGCCGATAATTCCTCAAAATTGAGCTTGATGATGTTACCGTCATCCACTTCAGATGCTTAGGAATCTTGTCGCTGCTAGGCATGATGGATGATGATGATGATTGCTCTTTAGTCCCTAGCGGAGTCGCCAAAAAGTGTGTTCGCACACGAACACGTCACCGTGTACCCTGGGCGTCGAGCGCGATACGCAAGACACGTCGCTGAAGGAGGCTCACCGGAAGCGCGATACGCAAGACAATCCAGCGAGCTCTTTTGAAGACCCGAAACCCCATGCGGCCGGGAGAGACCCCGTCTGGACGCACGAGGATGATGGGCTGTCCTAGGTCGGTTCACCTGCCCCTAGTACTTCGTAGATCGAAGCTCTCCAAAGCGAAGAACACCGATGAACGAGAAGCAGAAAACTAGGATATGAGATGAAACTTTGTAGATGGGTTTTATGTTGTGCGTTGTTCAATCAGCCATCACCTCTTGTCAATATAAGAGGAGGATGGGCTTCCCATATAAGAAAATGACTCCAAATCACGTCCAAATATTTCCAAAATTAACCGAACTCGGATTTAGGTAAGTCTAGGACATTAGTTTGGTTTTTGACTCTCACAGGCCACAAACGACCCCGGATGAAAATGTGCCCAAAAGCAAATTTAACCGTATCAACGAGACGAACAACTCTTATGTTGAACGTTTTTCGATTCGATGCCATCTTCAGGGCATGTCTGATGGGGCGTGCCATATGTAGCCTCCTGGCAAGGCTGCATTCGAATGGCTCTAACTTTTGCATACGATCTCGGATTAAGATGATGTTTATATCAAAACTGACCGTTTCGACGAGACGAAGACAATTAGTATAGAAAATTTTCCATTTGAGGCTGTTTTAAAGGCGTAAATGGCTGAACAGTACTACCCAAATCCTAATACTTTGAGCACAATTTTGGCTCTCGAGATGAGATCGGATGGCGATGACGCAAACTTCAAAGATGTTCACGTCGACAATACAAAACTTTTTTTATGTAGATCACTTCTTCATTTGAGGTCATATTAATTAAGTTCTTGACCGTGTCAAAATTTGATGTCAACACCGTGCAAAAGCCTTTTTTGGGTAAAACAAATATCCGTCTGTTTGTATGGACCGTGTAGTTTTTGTGCGCGGATCCAACCGGATGATGCGTCCTTCCATTGGAGTTGGCCTTAGAGCATCTCCAACAGCCGCACTAAACAAGCGCCATGCCGCAAATTTGCCCATTTTAGTGCGCGCAATCGGTAGAGTGTCTCCAGCAGGCGCGCAATAACCGCGCGCCGCATATAGAGTTGGGCGCGCGGTCCGAATCGCCATCGCGCGGTGCGTATTTGGGGTGCCACCTTCCGCACGTGGCACACACGAGCGCTCGTGCCGCACTCTCTCCACCGCGTCACCTTCGTCCCGTACGCGCCGGCGAGCTGACCCGATGGACGCACGCGCCGGCACCCCCCTCACCCCATCCTACAGCCGCGAACCCTCCACCGCCGTTGTCACCGCTGCCGCAAACCCTAGCGCTGGGAGCATTGGCCTCGCCTCCGCCGGAGCTCCTCCGAGCATCGGCGTCGCGCGCGGCCTCTTCATGCTGTTGCGGATGACCTCAACGGCAGGTGGCGTCGCGCCGGCGCCCGCCGTGATGAAGCCACGTGCACCCCCCTCGAAGCTCCCAAATGCGGCGTGGCCGAAGAAGGGCAAGACATCTGCGAAGAAGAACAAGGCGGCGGACGGCTCCGACACCTCGAAGGCGCCGAGGAAGAAGCTTGCAGGGCGTGTGACGAGCGTGGCGGCTACGGAAGCGCCGGCGAGCTCACTTGTTGAGCCGGCGGCCGACGCGCACAATGTGTTCGATGATATGCCCCAACGGTAAAAAAAATCCCCAACTTTTTTCCTTCTTATTTTTTGAATGCATACATATAGATAGCTTATTGCATTGTTCTATATATTTTGTAGTATGAACGATGATGCATACATGTCAACTATGGGTGTTGGCTCGAACAATTCGCATTGGTCTCAAACCAATGACATGCATTTCGAAGACCATGAGTTCGAGGTTGACGCGGATGGTGAGGGCATTGTCGACGCACTGAAAGGAAGAGGAGGCAACTACACAACGACAAAGACGTTATGCTATGCAAAACTTGGTTGGACGTGTTGTTGGGGAACGTAGTAATTTCAAAAAAATTCCTACGTACACGCAAGATCATGGTGATGGCATAGCAACAAGAGGGGAGAGTGTTGTCCATGTACCCTCGTAGACCGTAAGCGGAAGCGTTATGACAATGAGGTTGATGTAGTCGTACGTCTTCACGATCCGACCGATCCAAGTACCGAACGTACGACACCTCCGAGTTCAGCACACGTTCAGCTTGATGATGATCCCCGGACTCCGACCCAGCAAAGTGTCGGGGATGAGTTCCGTCAGCACGACGGCGTGGTGACAATGATGATGCTCTACCGGCGCAGGGCTTCGCCTAAACTCCGCGACGATATGACCGAGGTGGAATATGGTGGAGGGGGTCACCGCACACGGCTAAGGAACGATCCGTAGATCAACTTGTGTGTCTTGGGTGCCCCCCTGCCCCCGTATATAAAGGAGCAAGGGGGGTGCGGCCGGCCCTAGGAGGAGGCGCGCCGGAGGAGTACTACTCCCACCGGGAGTAGGACTCCCCCCCTTCCCTAGTTGGACTAGGACTTGGGGGGAAGGGGGAGAGGGGGGAAAGGAAAAAGGGGGGCGCCCCCCCTCCTTGTCCTATTCGGACTTGGGGGGGGAGGGGCACGCGGCTGCCCCTTGGCCCCTTTCTCCTCTTCCTCCACTAGGCCCACTAAGGCCCATTAGGTCACCGGGGGGTTCCGGTAACCTCCCGGTACTCCGATAAAATGCCGATTTCACCCGGAACACTTCCGATGTCCAAACATAGGCTTCCAATATATCAATCTTTATGTCTCGACCATTTCGAGACTCCTCGTCATGTCCGTGATCACATCCTAGACTCCGAACAAACTTCGGTACATCAAAACTTATAAACTCATAATAAAACTATCATCGTAACGTTAAGCGTGCGGACCCTACGGGTTCGAGAACTATGTAGACATGACCTAGAACTATTCTCGGTCAATAACCAATAGCGGAACCTGGATGCTCATATTGGCTCCTACATATTCTATGAAGATCTTTATCGGTCAAGCCGCATAACAACATACGTTGTTCCCTTTGTCATCGGTATGTTACTTGCCCGAGATTCGATCGTCGGTATCCAATACCTAGTTCAATCTCGTTACCGGCAAGTCTCTTTACTCGTTCCGTAATACATCATCCCGCAACTAACTCATTAGCTACATTGCTTGCAAGGCTTATAGTGATGTGCATTACCGAGAGGGCCCAGAGATACCTCTCCGACAATCGGAGTGACAAAACCTAATCTCGAAATACGCCAACCCAACATGTACCTTCGGAGACACCTGTAGTACTCCTTTATAATCACCCAGTTACGTTGTGACATTTGGTAGCACCCAAAGTGTTCCTCCGGTAAACGGGAGTTGCATAATCTCATAGTTACAGGAACATGTATAAGTCATGAAGAAAGCAATAGCAATATACTAAATGATCAAGTGCTAGGCTAACAGAATGGGTCATGTCAATCACATCATTCTACTAATGATGTGATCCCATTAATCAAATGACAACACATGTCTATGGTTAGGAAACATAACCATCTTTGATTAATGAGCTAGTCAAGTAGAGGCATACTAGTGACATTATGTTGGTCTATGTATTCACACATGTATAATGTTTCCGGTTAATACAATTCTAGCATGAATAATAAACATTTATCATGATATGAGGAAATAAATAATAACTTTATTATTGCATCTAGGGCATATTTCCTTCAGTCTCCCACTTGCACTAGAGTCAATAATCTAGATTACACAGTAATGATTCTAACACCCATGGAGTCTTGGTGCTGATCATGTTTTGCTCGTGAGAGAGGCTTAGTAAATGGGTCTGCAACATTCAGATCCGTATGTATCTTGCAAATCTCTATGTCTCCCACCTGGACTTGGTCCCGGATGGAATTGAAGCGTCTCTTGAGGTGCTTGGTTCTCTTGTGAAATCTGGATTCCTTTGCCAAGGCAATTGCACCAGTATTGTCACAGAAGATCTTCATTGGTCCCGATGCACTAGGTATGACACCTAGATCAGAAATGAACTCCTTCATCCAGACTCCTTCATTTGCTGCTTCCGAAGCAGCTATGTACTCCGCTTCACATGTAGATCCCGCCACGACGCTTTGTTTAGAACTGCACCAACTTACAGCTCCACCGTTTAATAAAAACACGTATCCGGTTTGCGATTTAGAATCATCCGGATCAGTGTCAAAGCTTGCATCGACATAACCATTTACGACTAGCTCTTTGTCACCTCCATATACGAGAAACATATCCTTAGTCCTTTTCAGGTATTTCAGGATGTTCTTGACCGTTGTCCAGTGATCCACTCCTGGATTACTTTGGTACCTTCCTGCCAAGCTTATTACTAAGCATACGTCAGGTCTGGTACACAGCATTGCATACATGATAGAGCCTATGGCTGAAGCATAGGGAACATCTTTCATTTTCTCTCTATCTTCTGCTGTGGTCGGGCATTGAGTCTGACTCAACTTCACACCTTGTAGCACGGGCAAGAACCCTTTCTTTGCCTGATCCATTTTGAACTTTTTCAAAATTTTATCAAGGTATGTGCTTTCTGAAAGTCCTATTAAGCGTCTTGATCTATCTCTATAAATCTTGATGCCCAATATGTAAGCAGCTTCACCGAGGTATTTCATTGAAAAACTTTTATTCAAGTATCCCTTTATGCTATCCAGAAATTCTATATCATTTCCAATTAATAATATGTCATCTACATATAATATTAGAAATGCTACAGAGCTCCCACTCACTTTCTTGTAAATACAGGCTTCTCCAAAAGTCTGTATAAAACCATATGCTTTGATTACACTGTCAAAGCGTTTATTCCAACTCCGAGATGCTTGCACCAGTCCATAAATGGATCGCTAGAGCTTGCACACTTTGTTAGCACCTTTTGGATCAACAAAACCTTCTGGCTGCATCATATACAACTCTTCTTCCAGAAATCCATTCAAGAATGCAGTTTTGACATCCATTTGCCAAATTTCATAATCATAAAATGCAGCAATATCTAACATGATTCGGACAGACTTAAGCATCGCTACGGGTGAAAAAGTCTCATCGTAGTCAACCCCTTGAACTTGTCAAAAACCTTTCGCAACAAGTCGAGCTTTATAGACATTTACATTACCATCAGCGTCAGTCTCCTTCTTAAAGATCCATTTATTCTCAATGGCTTGCCGATCATCGGGCAAGTCAACCAAAGTCCATACTTTGTTTTCATACATGGATCCCATCTCAAATTTCATGGCCTCTAGCCATTTTGCGGAATCTGGGCTCGTCATCGCTTCCTCATAGTTCGTAGGTTCATCATGGTCAAGTAACATGACTTCCAGAATAGGATTACCGTACCACTCTGGTGCGGATCTTACTCTGGTAGACCTACGAGGTTTAGTAGAAACTTGATCTGAAGTTTCATGATCAATATCATTAGGTTCCTCACTAATTGATGTAGGTGTCATAGAAACCGATTTCTGTGATGAACTACTTTCCAATAAGGGAGCAGGTACAGTTACCTCATCAAGTTCTACTTTCCTCCCATTCACTTCTTTCGAGAGAAACTCCTTCTCTAGAAAGGATCCATTCTTAGCAACGAATGTCTTGCCTTCGGATCTGTGATAGAAGGTGTACCCAACTGTCTCCTTTGGGTATCCTATGAAGACACATTTCTCCGATTTAGGTTCGAGCTTATCTGGTTGAAGTTTTTTCACATAAGCATCGCAGCCCCAAACTTTAAGAAACGACAACTTTGGTTTCTTGCCAAACCACAGTTCATAAGGTGTCATCTCAACGAATTTTGATGGTGCCCTATTCAACGTGAATGCGGCCGTCTCTAAAGCATAACCCCAGAACGATAGCGGTAAATCAGTAAGAGACATCATAGATCGCACCATATCTAGTAAAGTACGATTACGACGTTCGGACACACCATTTCTTTGTGGTGTTCCAGGTGGCGTGAGTTGTGAAACTATTCCGCATTGTTTCAAATGTAAACCAAACTCGTAACTCAAATATTCTCCTCCACGATCAGATCGTAGAAACTTTATTTTCTTGTTACGATGATTTTCAACTTCACTCTGAAATTCTTTGAATTTTTCAAATGTTTCAGACTTGTGTTTCATTAAGTAGATATACCCATATCTGCTTAAATCATCTGTGAAGGTGAGAAAATAATGATATCCTCCACGAGCTTCAACATTCATCGGACCACATACATCTATATGTATGATTTCCAACAAATCTGTTGCTCTCTCCATAGTACCGGAGAACGGTGTTTTAGTCATCTTGCCCATGAGGCACGGTTCGCAAGTACCAAGTGATTCATAATCAAGTGATTCCAAAAGTCCATCAGTATGGAGTTTCTTCATGCGCTTTACACCGATATGACCTAAACGGCAGTGCCACAAATAAGTTGCACTATCATTATCAACTCTGCATCTTTTGGCTTCGACATTATGAATATGTGTATCACTACTATCGAGATTCAATAAAAATAGACCACTCTTCAAGGGTGCATGACCATAAAAGATATTACTCATATAAATAGAACAACGATTATTCTCTGATTTAAATGAATAACCGTCTCGCATCAAACAAGATCCAGATATAATGTTCATGCTCAACGCTGGCACCAAATAACAATTATTCAGGTCTAAAACTAATCCCGAAGGTAGATGTAGAGGTAGCGTGCCGACCGCGATCACATCGACTTTGGATCCGTTTCCCACGCGGATCGTCACCTCGTCCTTGGCCAGTGCTCGCTTAGTCCGTAGTCCCTGTTTCGAGTTGCAAATATTAGCAACAGAACCAGTATCAAATACCCAGGTGCTACTGCGAGTTCTAGTAAGGTACACATCAATAACATGTATATCATATATACCTTTGTTCACCTTGCCATCCTTCTTATCCGCCAAATACTTGGGGCAGTTTTGCTTCCAGTGTCCAGTCTGCTTGCAGTAGAAGCACTCAGTTTCAGGCTTAGGTCGAGACTTGGGTTTCTTCTCTTGAGTAGCAACTTGCTTGTTGTTCTTCTTGAAGTTCCCCTTCTTCTTCCCTTTGCCCTTTTTCTTGAAACTAGTGGTCTTGTTGACCATCAACACTTGATGCTCCTTCTTGATTTCTACCTCCACAGCTTTTAGCATTGCGAAGAGATCAGGAATTGTCTTGTTCATCCCTTGCATATTATAGTTCATCACAAAGCTCTTGTAGCTTGGTGGTAGTGATTGGAGAATTCTGTCAATGACGCTATCATCCGGAAGATTAACTCCCAGTTGAATTAAGTGATTATTATACCCAGACATTTTGAGTATATGCTCACTGACAGAACTATTCTCCTCCATCTTGCAGCTGTAGAACTTATTGGAGACTTCATATCTCTCAATCCGGGCATTTGCTTGAAATATTAACTTCAACTCCTGGAACATCTCATATGCTCCATGACGTTCAAAACATCGTTGAAGACCCGGTTCTAAGCCGTAAAGCATGGCACATTGAACTCTCGAGTAGTCATCAGCTTTGCTCTGCCAGACGTTCTTAACGTCGTCAGTTGCATCAGCAGCAGGCCTGGCACCCAGCTGTGCTTCCAGGACGTAATTCTTCTGTGCAGCAATGAGGATAATCCTCAGGTTATGGACCCAGTCCGTGTAATTGCTACCATCATCTTTCAACTTTGCTTTCTCAAGGAACGCATTAAAATTCAACAGAACAACAACACGAGCCATCTATCTACAACAAACATAGACAAGCAAAATACTATCAGGTACTAAGTTCATGATAAATTTAAGTTCAATTAATCATATTACTTTAGAACTCCCACTTAGACAGACATCTCTCGAGTCATCTAAGTGATCATGTGATCGAAATCAACTAAACCATAACCGATCATCACGTGAGATGGAGTAGTTTTCAATGGTGAACATCACTATGTTGATCATATCTACTATATGATTCACGCTCGACCTTTCGGTCTCTGTGTTCCGAGGCCATATCTGCATATGCTAGGCTCGTCAAGTTTAACCTGAGTATTCTGCGTGGGCAAAACTGGCTTGCACCCGTTATAGATGGACGTAGAGCTTATCACACCCGATCATCATGTGGTGTCTGGGCACGACGAACTTTGGCAATGGTGCATACTCAGGGAGAACACTTCTTGATAATTTTTAGTGAGAGATCATCTTAAAATGCTACCGTCAATCAAAGCAAGATAAGATGCATAAAGGATAAACATCACATGCAATCAATATAAGTGATATGATATGGCCATCATCATCTTGTGCTTGTGATCTCCATCTCCGAAGCACCGTCGTGATCACCATCGTCACCGGCGCGACTCCTTGATCTCCATCGTAGCATCATTGTCGTTTACGCCATCTATTGCTTCTATGACTATCGCTACCTGAAAGAACATGTGGTGCCCCCATGTTTGGTTTTGGTAATTGATGAAAATCTCTATGGACTAATGGTTGCATTGAGTTATATTTGAAGGATTTGTCCATAGGCATTTCTTGAAGTCCATGTGTTGGTTTCAAGGAGTTTATGTGTTGACCAAGGTGCTATTAAGGAATTATCCAAAGATTGGTCATGTGAGTGTTGAGCTTATTGCAAGCATGTCTTGAAGAAGAAGATTGTGTGATCATTCATGTTTACCTTCAAGACATCATCCAAACTAAGAGAGTTGGAAAGATTAAAGGTTGATCAAGACTAAGTCAAGAGTGAATCAAGTTGATCAACTCACAAAGTGTAAAAGATGTACCGAGAGGGATCAAGTGATCCCATGGTATGGTAAGCATCGTCCATTGCACTTTGTGTGCTAACCCATGGTCTTCGTGAGAGTTCTTTGTGGGGTTAGGTTGCGGTGTGCAAGTTCAAGTGATGCATCACGAAGAGATCAAGTGCTTGAAGCTTGCCATCCATTGTGGTGTCAATGGACTTGTGAAGATGAGCCGAAGAGTGGCTCACCCATAGTGGACTATGGGGGAGCAATCATCTAGTCTTCATCGAGCCAATGCAATCAAGAAAGGTGGTCCATCTTGAGGGAGTCAAGATCGTCATCATCTAGCTCAAGTGGACCATGTGTAAGGCAAAGGTTTGCCCTTGATAGGTTTTCTATTTTACCGGTCTCATGGTGGTAGTAGGGAGACCGGGTTATATGATCGTTTGCCGTACTATCAAGGGGGGCTCTCAAGTTGGTAGCTTGATCGTATCGTTAGTAGAGAGCTCAAACCCTTGAATCCTTGCATCATGTTTCTTGGTTCTTGTTTGGTTCTCTTTGTGAGTCTTAGAGCCTATGGTCATCTTGATGACAAGCTTGAGTTCATCGAAAACGGAGTTCACATGCGTCTTCTATGATGTTTTCGGTGTTGGAGGTTTTACCGGTCTTTTCCGAGGAAGGGTTCTCACCATTTTCCTTTGGGACTTTTCTCATTTGCTTATTCTTGATATTTCTATCAAGATTGTGTTAGCCCATGTCGTTAGCTTTCCAACAAACTTGGTTTCGTTGAATTCGGAGTCCGTTTGCAAAAGTTGTGGCTGTTTTGGTAAAGGCTGCAGCGGTACTACCGCGACTAGAGCGGATGTAATTTTTTACTACCGCTCCAGAGCAGTACTACCGCGGCTCCTGAGCGGTAGTACCGCCCCAGAGCATTACTACCGCGGCTCCTAAGAGGTAGTACCGCTCCGGACCAAAATCTCGTGTTTTGCTCAGCGGAAGTAGGCACAGAAGTATTTTTTTAGTACCGCTCGCAAGCAGTAGTACCGCTACCATTTGCGGTAGTACCGTGAGGTCGAGCGGTAGTACCGTGAGGACGAGCGGTACTACCGCTCCGAAGGTTCTTTTGGCCTTTTTGCCTCCTCGCTGTTGTGTTTCGAAGGGGTACTGCCGCCCTAGCGGTAGTACCGCTCCTTGGAGCGGTAGTACCGCTCTGTGTGGGCTGTGAGCATAACGGTTGGATTCGGAAGCTCCTATAAAAGGGGGTCTTCTTCCCCATTCAACCTCATCCTCTGAGCTCGTGTTCTTCCCCCATTGTTGACCTTCTTCGAGCTTGCTAACTCTCAACCCCTCCATGGATTCTTGCTAGTTTTTGAGGGAAAAGAGAGAGGAGATCTAGATCCACATTTCCACCAATCACTTTCTCCTCTATGTGAGGGGAACCCCTTGGATCTAGTTCTTGGAGTTCTTGGTGTTCTCCTTCTTGTTCTTCCTCTCATTTTTCTCCCTAGCATTAGTTGCTTCGGTGGGATTTGAGAGAGAAGGACTTGGGCACTCCGTGTGCCCTTGCCATTGCATTTGGTGCATCGGTTTGAGTTCTCCATGGTGATACGTGGAAGTTACAAGTTGAGAAGCTTATTACTCTTGGGTGCTTGGTGCCCTTGAGCTTGTTCCTCTTGGGTGCTTGGGCGCCCTAGACGGTTGGTGGTGTTCGGAAGCTCAATCATTGTGGTGTAAAGCTCCGGGCAAGCGTCGGGGTCTCCAATTAGGTTGTGGAGATCGCCCCGAGCAATTTGACGGGTACCGGTGACCGCCCCCAAGGGTTGCCAAAGTGTACGGGTTCGGTGACTACCCCCAAGGGTCGCCATTTGTACGAGTTCGGTGACCGCCCTCAAGGGTCCCTTAGTGGAATCACGGCATCTTGCATTGTGCGAGGGCGTGAGGAGATTACGGTGGCCCTAGTGGCTTCTTGGGGAGCATTGTGCCTCCACACCGCTCCAAACGGAGATTAGCATCCGCAAGGGTGTGAACTTCGGGATACATCATCGTCTCCGCGTGCCTCGGTTATCTCTTACCCGAGCCCTTTACTTATGCACTTTACTTTGTGATAGCCATATTGTTCTTTGTCATATATCTTGCTATCACATAGTTGCTTATCTTGCTTAGCATAAGTTGTTGGTGCACATAGGTGAGCCTAGTTGTTGTAGGTTTTGTGCTTGACAAATTAACCGCTAGGTTTATTCCGCATTTGTTCAAGCCTAAACCGTAATTATTTTAAAGCGCCTATTCACCCCCCCCCTCTAGGCGACATCCACGATCTTTCAATTGGTATCAGAGCCTCGTCTCTCTTTATTAGGCTTAACCGCCTAGAGAGTAAAGATGTCGACTAGGGGATTAGGATTCTCTGACACTCTTAGTTTCGATGGCACAAATTTTGATGTTTGGGTAATTCGCATGCTTAATCTCTTTAGGGTCATGGACCCAAATTTAGAGCGAATTGTAGATATGGGTTTTTCTCCTCCAAAGGATCCCCAAAGATTATCTTTAGAGGATGAGAAAAACTCTTATCTCAATGCTCAAGCTTCTAATGTGCTTTTCGATGCTTTGAGCAATGTAGTTATATTTCAACTCATGCCGTTCGGGATGCTCATGAGTTGTGGACGAAGCTTCAAGATAAATATGGTGTGTCCAAGATTTGTGGGGATGATTGTTCTCCCTCCACCTCCGGTCGTATAGTCTTCTCAACTTCTTCTACTTCACCTACATGTGGTTTGCCACAAGGTAATGATATGGTGAGTAGTGTTGGTCATTGCAATGATGATAGTATGCTTATTGTGGATGATCCTTCATCACTATATTATTGCAATGCTCCTTCTTTGGGCTTTAACACTTCGAGCACTCCAAATGTTTCACATGCTTGTGTTGATAGTCCTTGCATATCATGTAGAAATTGCTTGACTAAATCTCATGATGATATGCTTGCTATGTCTTGTTGCCATGATAAAAATGCATTTATTTCCTCGAATTGTTGTGCTAACAATGTAGAGGAAACCGAACACTCCATGGAACAAGATGTGGTGTTTAATGGTGCCTCAAGGGATCCTACATCATCATCTATTGCTTTTTGCCTTATGGCTAAGGCGTCAAAGGTATCTCCTACTTTGTACCCCAATATGTCTCTTGATGATGATGTTGATGCTAATGATGATGAGGATAATGATGAAGAGAATGATAATGTTGCCTCCTTAAAAACTAAGGGGGAAATGATTTTTAAAGCTCTTCATAAAAATAAAATTGCTCGTTCCAACTTCATGGAAATAATGTCCATTGCCATTGATGGCAAGAAATACATTGAGGAGTTGGAATCTCATCTAGAGGAGCATGAGGTCCACCATTGATAAAATGGAAGGTCATGGGCGTGATTACGCTAATGAGATTGCGGACCTCTCTCAAGCTCTTGAACTTGAACAAACCACCAAGGAATCTCTTGAGGAGACTTTTGCTCTAGAATTGTCTAGAGTGAAGGAATCTACTGATAGAGCTCTTGAGGTGGCCAATGTTTTTGAAACTAAAAATGCTAAGCTTGAAGTTGCTCATGCTAGACTCCTTGAGGATTTTGAGCACCTCGAAAATGGCTCAAGGGTCATCAAGGGTGAGCTCATCAAACTCACCGAGTCTCATGCTCAACTTGAAGCTTCTTATTTAAAAGAGCTTGCCAAGTTGCCTTCTCCTCTTGTTGTTAATGATGATGCTTGTGCTACTAACTCTATTACTTGTGAAGCATCCATTTTAAAGGAGAATGTTGAGCTACGGGCTCAACTTGAGGTGCTATCTAGCAATTATGGGAAATTGGAAGAAAGTCATGAAAAGCTCTCAAGCTCTCATGATGATCTTCTAGTATCCCATAGTGTGCTAAAGATAGCTCATGAGGCCATGATTGCTAAGGTAACATCTAGTGAGCCTCATGTGGATACTAGCACTACTTCTAGTCAAAATAGTATATTGCCATGTGCTAGTCCTTGTAATTCATCTACTCACAATGTTGGTACATCTTGTGATGAATTGCTTTCCTTGCCTTGTTGCTCTAACGATGAAGCTTATACTTCCTCTAGTACTTGTGTTGAGACTAACCATGTAGAGGAAATCAAAGAGCTCAAGGCCCAAGTCACTTCTTTGAAGAAAGACTTGGAAAAGAGTCATGAAGGGAAATCCACACTCAACAATATCTTGAGTGTGCAAAAATCCCCCAATGACAAAGGTGGACTTGGATTCAACTCCAATAAGAAGAAGAAGTCCAAGATGAACAAGAAGAAGGGCCAAGAACAAGTCAAGAATTCGGCCAAGATTGTTTGCTTCAAGTGCAAAGTTGAAGGGCATCATGTTAGATCTTGCCCATTGAAGAAGAAGGCCATTAGTGACAAGCAACAAGGGAAGAGGGCACAAGTTCAATCTCATGCTCAACCTCAAGTTGAAGAAAGGCCTCTTCCCAAGAAGACTCAAGTTAATGCTTCTCAAGTTGAGAAATCAAGTGAGAAGAAAGTGAAGAGTAGACGTTGCTACCTATGTCGTGAGAAAGGTCACGTCGCTTCTTCATGCACTAGTGGTAACTTATCCAACCCAATTATTATTGATGATATCTATTCTCTTGGGAAGGATAAGGTTGGCAATGTGTTTGCCAAGTTTGTTGGTACTCAAAGTGGTGTCAAGCAAAGAACCATTTGGGTAGCCAAGCCTATTGTGACTAACCTCTTAGGACCCAACTTGGTTGGGGACCAACAAGCTCAAACTTGATCAATAGGTGTTGTTGGAGGGCATTGGAGACTTGGCTACATTATGAAGAATTAAGGGGACTTCATCATTCTTTTGTCTCAAGCCAAGTCAATTGGATTATCAAGTTTCTATCTTATATCCAATGTGCCTCCTTGCGGTAACTTGTACTTAAATTGTTTACATTGAAAGTTACTTGCCCCCTTGCATGTTTTGGTTTTGTTCCTTGCATGTGTTTGTATATGTTGTGCTTCCAACTTGCTTATCTTGAGCAATCAAGTATGTGTGTGTTGGTTTGCACATCATGTACGTGTGCATCGTGCGTTGAGCCTTTTTGCTTCCTGTTTGTATCCTAGTTGGCTCGTGTGAGAGATCAATGTTCCATCCCATTTTGGGGGAGTGATGTGCTTTGTGCACCTCACAATCCTATAAATGTGTGTACATGAGGAATACCATCTAGTATTGATATTACAAGATTATCTAGTCGCTAGGTGGTATATCTCTCATGAGAAATTCAAATTCTAAAAATTCCATTGATTATCTCGTGTTGGATCCTCTTATTGCCTCTTGTTTAGTTCTTATTGGTATCACATTATGGGGGAGTAATATGCTAAGTGCATATTACAAGCATAGAAAATGTGTACATTTGAGATATTGTCACCTAGAATTGATATTGTAAATTATCTTGTTCCTAGGTGGCATGTTAGCTCTACAAGTTGCAATTTGCTTGTGTGTGGTGTGAAGATGATGTTGGATATCCTTGCTATCTACCACCGGGAATTCTTTCCATCTACTTCTTGTCTTTTGACAATTGGTAGTCACTTATGTGTGGTAGAATTTAATTGATCATCTTTACATTGGCTTTTGTTTTATTTGCCTTTTCTCTTGCCAAGGTTTGTGTTAACTCCCGTTGTCTTCCATACCACTTGTGGATCTTGTTTATTTCTTGTTCTTGTCTAGTGTTTTCTAGATATAGTGAAAGCAGTGATCCCACCTTGTGCATTTTGTATTCAAATACAAATCCTATATAATGCACAACTCGTGGGGGAGCTATTCTATTTTCTTCAACTCTTCTTGTGATCCTTATCAAGTGTGTTTTGGTGGAAGGCAAGCCATTTCTTTTTGGTACTTTGTGCCATCATGAAACTTTGTTGAGAGCTTGGTATGTTTGGAACCATCCTCTCTTTGGGAGTTTGACATCTTTAGTTTAGTGTGTATCAATGGATATCTCATTCCTTGATGTATCTTTAATGATATCTTCCAAGTGATGATTTCTCCATTTGGTATCCTTTTCACTTGGCATTTATTTGTCTTTTGGTTTCGGGTTTTGAAAGTCTTGAGCATGCATGTTTACTTCATGTATTTCATTTGGCATGCTTTCTTTCTTTGACTCAATATATAGGGGAAACTCCACCTAGTCTCAATTTGGATGAGATGTGCATGAAATTCATTTTCATATCTATATGCACATATTTATGTGGAGTTTGTCCTATGTATTGGTGTTTCTAACTATTTGGTCCCGATGAGTTTGGGTACCGTTTAGTTTGTGTTGTTCTTCTAGGAACATTTGGAGATGCATTGGATGCTCGGCTCACTCACAAGGAAGGTGTTGTCACCATGTGCATATTGGAGTCAAGCTAGGATGATCAATGAACTACTATCTACCTTCAATTGGTATCTACTACATCCTTCCAATGATATCTCGGTAACAAGTATCTATTCATGCTTTCTCCTCTTGCATTCAACCTTGTGTAGGTTGCATCTTGGCATGATATTCATTTCATATCTTGTGATACTTGTTTCCTTTCTCAAAGCATCCCAACGATGATCTCTTGTTGCTAGTTGTGATGCCCTTGATGGATGTGTGTTTGGACTTCATTTATATACAATAAGACCATATCTAGCCAAGTGCTATGCTTTCAAGCAAATATCTTATTGGTATATTTATGACTTCCTTGTGGATATCTTGTTCCTTCGTGTTGTAACTATTTCGAGTGTACATTCTTCTTTGTAGATATATATATCATCATGATTTCGTCTACATAGAACCTTATACACTTGAGAGAAATTACATCTCTAGTTGATATCCTTTCTTTCACGTCCACCTTGTCTTTCTTATGTTATTTCTTTGGTGGCTCCGTGAAAGCTTTTGCCTTGAGTGCGTGTCCTCTATCGTTGCATCTTGATGCACTCTTGTGTGGTGAAGATTATTTTCCTCATGCTTATCGTTATGAGGCTTTTGCCATCTTAATTGGCATCCCTCGTGTTGATGAGGCTTTCATCTTCTATCTTCGCCACGGGTTGTCACAAGCATAAGTTCTTTATATGCTTATTAGTAAGCTTGTGAACCCATTTGCTAGTTGTGTGTGGGAATGACAGGCCTTGCACCGTGTGCCTCATTCTTTCAAGACTATGTTGATGCTTAATGCTCATCCTAATTTTAGTCTTCTCAAGTGCTTCGCCATGACTCACACACATCATTTTGGTTGAGCCCTTTCTTAAGTTGCCTCTTTTACTTGTTGCTCAACCATGTGTTTGTTGCAAGTACTAGGCTTTGTTTCCTATATGCTCACTTGCACTTGTTGTAAGTTTCTATTGATTTTGGGGGAGCTATGATCCTATTTTGTGCACTTGGTATCCTAATACAAAAAATTCTTATGTGTGCACAAATCATGGGGAGATTCTCTAGTTTCTTTAGATCACTCCTTTGCTCTTATCATAATATCCTTTATTCATGTGGCTCGTAGGATCATTGGCCTAGTTGGTTCAATTGGTATCTTTTGATAGCTTGCTTCAATAGGTATCTTTTGATTGCTTGATTGCTTGTTTCTCTCTTTGTTATGTCTTTGTGGCATATCTTCCTTTTGTAATCTTTGGGCCTCAATATAGTTTGTCTTCCTCCAAGTATTTACCGTTGGATATGTGTATTGCATTCCACTTTCTTGTTGAGAAATACACAAATTATGGAGGAACACAATTTATATTGGCCTTCTAAGCTTTTCTCCCATTTTGGCAATCGATGCCAATGGGGGAGAAGTTTCAGAGAGTTTTGTGGAGAAGTTTAGAGAATTCTCTCCTTTTGCTTTGGTTTTGTTCCTAAGCATTTGCATCTCTTACTCATGCATCATTGGTTGTTGCATTGTATGGTGATGCATAATTCCTTATATAAACTCTCTTGAAAGTGATTGTCATCAATTACCAAAATGGGGGAGATTGAAAGAACATGCGGTGCCCCCATGTTTAGTTTTGGTAATTGATGAAAATCTCTATGGACTAATGGTTGCATTGAGTTATATTTGAAGGATTTGTCCATAGGCATTTCTTCAAGTCCATGTGTTGGTTTCAAGGAGTTTATGTGTTGACCAAGGTGCTATTAAGGAATTATCCAAAGATTGGTCATGTGAGTGTTGAGCTTATTGCAAGCATGTCTTGAAGAAGAAGATTGTGTGATCATTCATGTTTACCTTCAAGACATCATCCAAACTAAGAGAGTTGGAAAGATTCAAGGTTGATCAAGACTAAGTCAAGAGTGAATCAAGTTGATCAACTCACAAAGTGTAAAAGATGTACCGAGAGGGGTCAAGTGATCCCATGGTATGGTGAGTATTGTCCATTGCACTTTGTGTGCTAACTCATGGTCTTCGTGAGAGTTCTTTGTGGGGTTAGGTTGCGGTGTGCAAGTTCAAGTGATGCATCACGAAGAGATCAAGTGCTTGAAGCTTGCCATCCATTATGGTGTCAATGGACTTGTGAAGATGAGACAAAGAGTGGCTCACCCATAGTGGACTATGGGGGAGCAATCATCTAGTCTTCATCGAGCCAACGCAATCAAGAAAGGTGGTCCATCTTGAGGAAGTCAAGATCGTCATCATTTAGCTCAAGTGGACCATGTGCAAGGCAAAGGTTTGCCCTTGATAGGTTTTCTATTTTATCGGTCTCATGGTGGTAGTAGGGAGACCGGGTTATATGATCGTTTGCCGTACTATCAAGGGGGGCTCTCAAGTTGGTAGCTTGATCGTATCATTAGTAGAGAGCTCAAACCCTTGCATCCTTGCATCATGTTTCTTGGTTCTTGTTTGGTTCTCTTTGTGAGTCTTAGAGCTTATGGTCATCTTGATGACAAGCTTGAGTTCATCGAAAACGGAGTTCACATGCGTCTTCTATGATGTTTTCGGTGTTGGAGGTTTTACCGGTCTTTTCCGAGGAAGGGTTCTCACCATTTTCCTTTGGGACTTTTCTCATTTGCTTATTCTTGATATTTCTATCAAGATTGTGTTAGCCCATGTCATTAGCTTTCCAACAAACTTGGTTTCGTTCAATTCGGAGTCCATTTGCAAAAGTTGTGGCTGTTTTGGTAAAGGCTGCAGCGGTACTACCGCGACTAGAGAGGATGTAATTTTTTTACTACCGCTCCAGAGCAGTACTACCGCGGCTCCTGAGCGGTAGTACCGCCCCAGAGCAGTACTACCGCGGCTCCTAAGCGGTAGTACCGCTCCGGACCAAAATCTCGTGTTTTGCTTAGCGGAAGTAGGCACAGAAGTATTTTTTTAGTACCGCTCGCAAGCAGTAGTACCGCTACCATTTGCGGTAGTACCATGAGGTCAAGTGGTAGTACCGTGAGGACGAGCGGTACTACCGCTCCGAAGGTTCTTTTGGCCTTTTTGCCTCCTCGCTGTTGTGTTTCGAAGGGGTACTACCGCCCTAGCGGTAGTACCGCTCTGTGCGGGCTGTGAGCATAACGGTTGGATTCGGGAGCTCCTATAAAAGGGGGTCTTCTTCCCCATTCAACCTCATCCTTTGAGCTCGTGTTCTTCCCCCATTGTTGACCTTCTTCGAGCTTGCTAACTCTCAATCCCTCCATGGATTCTTGCTAGTTTTTGAGGGAAAAGAGAGAGGAGATCTAGATCCACATTTCCACCAATCACTTTCTCCTCTATGTGAGGGGAACCCCTTGGATCTAGTTCTTGGAGTTCTTAGTGTTCTCCTTCTTGTTCTTCCTCTCATTTTCCTCCCTAGCATTAGTTGCTTCGCTGGGATTTGAGAGAGAAGGACTTGGGCACTCCGTGTGCCCTTGCCATTGCATTTGGTGCATCGGTTTGAGTTCTCCACGGTGATACGTGGAAGTTACAAGTTGAGAAGCTTATTACTCTTGGGTGCTTGGTGCCCTTGAGCTTGTTCCTCTTGGGTGCTTGGGCGCCCTAGATGGTTGGTGGTGTTCGAAGCTCAATCATTGTGGTGTAAAGCTCCGGGCAAGCGTCGGGGTCTCCAATTAGGTTGTGGAGATCGCCCCGAGCAATTTGACGGGTACCGGTGACCGCCCCCAAGGGTTGCCAAAGTGTACGGGTTCGGTGACCACCCCCAAGGGTCGCCATTTGTACGGGTTCGGTGACTGCCCTCAAGGGTCCCTTAGTGGAATCACGGCATCTTGCATTGTGCGAGGGCGTGAGGAGATTACGGTGGCCCTAGTGGCTTCTTGGGGAGCATTGTGCCTCCAGACCGCTTCAAACGGAGATTAGCATCCGCAAGGGTGTGAACTTCGGGATACATCATTGTCTCCGCGTGCCTCAGTTATCTCTTACCCGAGCCCCTTTACTTATGCACTTTACTTTGTGATAGCCATATTGTTCTTTGTCATATATCTTGCTATCACATAGTTGCTTATCTTGCTTAGCATAAGTTGTTGGTGCACATAGGTGAGCCTAGTTGTTGTAGGTTTTGTGCTTGACAAATTAACCGCTAGGTTTATTCCGCATTTGTTCAAGCCTAAACCGTAATTATTTTAAAGCGCCTATTCACCCCCCCCCTCTAGGCGACATCCTCGATCTTTCACTACCGCTTAATGATAAAGTAAAGCAATTACAGGGCGTTTGCATTTCATACAATAAAGCGACAACCATATGGCTCCTGCCAGTTGCCGATAACTTCGGTTACAAAACATGATCATCTCATACAATAAAATATATCATCACGTCTTGACCATATCACATCACAACATGCCCTGCAAAAACAAGTTAGACGTCCTCTACTTTGTTGTTGCAAGTTTTACGTGGCTGCTACGGGCTTAGCAAGAACCGTTCTTACCTACGCATCAAAACCACAACGATAGTTCGTCAAGTTAGTGTTGTTTTAACCTTCGCAAGGACCGGGCGTAGCCACACTCGATTCAGCTAAAATGAGAGAGACAGACACCCGCCAGCCACCTTTAAGCACGAGTGCTCGTAACGGTGAAACCAGTCTCGCGTAAGCGTACGCGTAATGTCGGTCCGGGCCGCTTCATCTCAGAATAGCGCTGAACCAAAGTATGACATGCTGGTAAGCAGTATGACTTGTATCGCCCACAACTCACTTGTGTTCTACTCGTGCATATGACATCTACGCATAAAACCAGGCTCGGATGCTACTGTTGGGGAACGTAGTAATTTCAAAAAAAATCCTACGTACACGCAAGATCATGGTGATGGCATAGCAACGAGAGGGGAGAGTGTTGTCCACGTACCCTCGTAGACCGTAAGCGGAAGCGTTATGACAACGCGGTTGATGTAGTCGTACGTCTTCACGATCCGACCGATCCAAGTACCGAACGTACGGCACCTCCGAGTTCAGCACACGTTCAGCTCGATGATGATCCCCGGACTCCGATCCAGCAAAGTGTCGGGGATGAGTTCCGTCAGCACGACGTCCTGGTGATAATGATGATGCTCTACCGGCGCAGGGCTTCACCTAAACTCCGCGACGATATGATCGAGGTGGAATATGGTGGAGGGGGGCACCGCACACGGCTAAGGAACGATCCGTAGATCAACTTGTGTGTCTAGGGTGCCCCCCTGCCCCCGTATATAAAGGAGCAAGGGGGGGTGCGGCCGGCCCTAGGAGGAGGCGCGCCGGAGGAGTCCTACTCCCACCGGGAGTAGGACTCCCCCCTTCCCTTGTTGGACTAGGACTTGGGGGGAAGGAGGAGAGGAGGGAAAGGAAAAAGGGGGGCACCGCCCCCCTCCTTGTCCTATTCGGACTTGGGGGGGAGGGGCGCGCGGCTGCCCCTTGGCCCCTTTCTCCTCTTCCTCCACTAGGCCCACTAAGGCCCATTAGGTCACCGGGGGGTTCCGGTAACCTCCCGGTACTCCGGTAAAATGCTGATTTCACCCAGAACACTTTCGATGTCCAAACATAGGCTTCCAATATATCAATCTTTATGTCTTGATTATTTCGAGACTCCTCGTCATGTCCGTGATCACATCCTGGACTCCGAACAAACTTCGGTACATCAAAACTTATAAACTCATAATAAAACTGTCATCGTAACGTTAAGCGTGCGGACCCTACGGGTTCGAGAACTATGTAGACATGACCTAAAACTATTCTCGGTCAATAACCAATAGCGGAACCTGGATGCCCATATTGGCTCCTACATATTCTACGAAGATCTTTATCGGTCAAACCGCATAACAACATACGTTGTTCCCTTTGTCATCGGTATGTTACTTGCCCGAGATTCGATCGTCGGTATCCAATACCTAGTTCAATCTCGTTACCGGCAAGTCTCTTTACTCGTTCGGTAATACATCATCCCGCAACTAACTCATTAGCTACATTCCTTGCAAGGCTTATAGTGATGTGCATTACCGAGAGGGCCCAGAGATACCTCTCCGACAATCGGAGTGACAAAACCTAATCTCGAAATACGCCAACCCAACATGTACCTTCGGAGACACCTGTAGTACTCCTTTATAATCACCCAGTTACGTTGTGACGTTTGGTAGCACCCAAAGTGTTCCTCCGGTAAACGGGAGTTGCATAATCTCATAGTTACAGGAACATGTATAAGTCATGAAGAAAGCAATAGCAATATACTAAATGATCAAGTGCTAGGCTAACGGAATGGGTCATGTCAATCACATCATTCTACTAATGATGTGATCCCATTAATCAAATGACAACACATGTCTATGGTTAGGAAACATAACCATCTTTGATTAATGAGCTAGTCAAGTAGAGGCATACTAGTGACGTTATGTTGGTCTATGTATTCACACATGTATAATGTTTTCGGTTAATACAATTCTAGCATGAATAATAAACATTTATCATGATATGAGGAAATAAATAATAACTTTATTATTGCCTCTAGGGCATATTTCCTTCACGTGTCGAGGGATCCATCCGTTAGAGGTGATTAAAGTAGAGATGTTTATTAGCTCCGGACACTTTGATCTTCGCAACATGAGTGGAATTGACCGCTCTGCACGATCGCTTCGCTTCCGGTGGTCGACCATCAATAGGAATTGTCAACAATGATGTTTGTGATTCAAATTATACGCCATGTGTTTTGTGTTGATGTGTGAAATTTATGACCAAAATAAATAAATGTAGACGCCGGCTGCTCACGCACGCTGCATTTTAACGCGCTGCTGGAGCTGCGCGCGCTGCTGAAAGCAGCACTGCGTGCCGCGCCAAACCTGACGATGGGCGCGCCGCAAACCAGATTTTAGCGCGGCACGCTGGGCGCAGGTTGAAGATGCTCTCGCCTCCAAGGATCGGATGACATGGCGTCGTTTCCGCTGAAAGGAGCACCCGCATGGCCAGTCAAGATCGTTGGAAGGTCCAATCACCATTTTTCCGTTTTTGTCTCGGGCCGCCATGACGGTGAAGTGTGCAGCGACCAAAGATGATCACTTCACTTCACGCTGAGCGCAGAAATGCTGTTCAAGACGAAGAAATGTGACTCACAAGAGCGGAATTGACACCCCATATTCACACATCAATTGAATGCAAGTCCTGTTTTTACCACGCAAATAACAATCCTCGTGTCTTTTTTTTGACTATACTCTGCTACTCTGACAGCTCTTCACCGAGTCCGTACCACCCCCATTCATATCGCTACAGCTACCTCCCAACCCCTCGCCGCCGTTGGCGCTGCTCCCGCCAATTATGTGGCTGCCGGTGCGGCTGTTGTTGTAGAAGCACACGACCTTGCACTTCACCACGCCGGCGCCGGCGACGTACACGTGGAACCCCGGCGCCACCATCATCTTCACGCTGGCCGGCTCCAGCCGCCCGGCGCGCGAGGCCGCGGCGTCCTCCATGAACCGCGAGTCGAAGCGCGCGCCGCGGTCCACGCGCACGACGGGCAGCGGCGGGTGCACGGACCGCGCCAGGAGGCGCACCCCCCACACGCCCTTGGCCGCCAGGAAGAAGGCCTGCAGCAGCGGCTCCGGCCAGGGGCGCGCGCGCGCCCACCCGAGGGAGGACACCACCTCGCTCATCTTGGCGTCGCAGAACCGGCTCAGCCCGTCGCTGTAGTGCTTCGTCCCGTGGATGAGCACCTCCTCCCAGGTCAGCGCCGCCACGGCGTGGTACGCCGCGAGGTTGGCCTCGCACCGGCCCGCCGGGTCCGCGGTGTGGACGTCGCCCTCGGTGTCGAGCTCGAAGTCCGCGTGGAAGGCGCGGTTCAGGAAGCTCTCGAGGTTGGGGCCGGGGCTCGCGGGGCTGCGCAGGTGGGTGGAGAGCGCGCGCGTGAGGTTCCGCACGGTGGCGCGCGCAGTGGAGACGGCGCGGAGGAAGGACTCGACGGGGAAGACGGCGGCGGCCGGCGTGGGGAGCACGCGGGCCTCGAGGCGCGCGAGCTTGAGCTCCAGCTCCGCGAGGGACTGCTTCAGCCGCGAGGTCTCCTCCACCGCGTCGTCCCGCGTCCGCGTGGCGGCGGCGAGCCGCCGCGAGAGGTCGGCCGCGGCCAGGCGCCACTGTTCTCCCTCACCCCCGTCGCCTTCCGAGGCCGACGTGGGAGACGGCGAGGAGCGCGGGGTGGACCGTCGGGTGAGGGAGACGAACAGCGAGCGGATGACGGCTCCCGGCGACGCCGGCGCCAGTGCCCGCTGTTTGAAGCGGCAGTCGGAGCACGACACCGCCGCGACATACGCAGCCGAGTCGGCGGCGCCGCCTTCGCTCCTCCCCCGCCGCGGCGTCTTCTTGGCGCCGCCGTGGCCGTGGAGCGGCGTCGCGGAGTGGGCGTACTTCTGGTCCAGCTTCTCGGAGGCCGTCGTCGGGGCACCAGCATGCCGCTTGGTCTCGGACACCTGATGATTACAGCTTAGCATTGCAGCTCACAGACAAGCAATCAAGCAAAGAGCACCCACGACCCAACTCAAAGAACAGAGACATAACACACATCGCAAGAGGAGGAGAAGGGACGCGAGCTCACCGCGGATGTGAAGGTAGGAGGGGAAGGGGACGGGGACGACACCATGGCTGCGGATCGAGCTCCCTCTACGAACAACAACGACCTTTTGTTGGGTTGGGACTTGCGGTGGTCGGACGCTAGCGCTGGCTTTTGCGTTGCGGTGGTGGCGGCTGGCGAGGCGATAGTGCTGAGCGCTGTGGTGCGGACCGTGCGGTGTTGGTTGCCTCGCCTGCGTCTGTACTGTACGAGTACGTGCGACGACGTCTTTTTTTGCAGTCTACTTCACGGGGAGGGGAGCTGAGCCTAGAGGCAGGCAGGCAGGCAGGCAGGACGACGCGGGGCATGAATGCCGGTCAGTTCGGGTCGTTGGTGCGTTTAATGCCCCCCGGCTCCGTCTGGACCATCTCTCCCTCCTTGCTCCCTCTCTCGATTTATCTCCTCCTGCTCTCAGATTTTCCGTTTGTGACTTTGCGATGAGACGCCAGCCATCCCTCGGCTACCTGGATTCTGGAGGCAGAAAAGTAAAAGGTTTTGCGTGGCCATGCTACGTCTGTCAGCTTCTCCCGCAGCCGCGCTACCTCCGGCCAACAGCCAACAGGCATCGATGAGAGTTGGATTTCCTCATAACATTTTCTTACCGTACAACGCAGAGAGAAAGATACGAGTACTCGTATCGTAATCACCGGGGCGCAAATACTCGTACGTATCATGAGTTTTGGAGCGGCACATTAAGAGCGGTCGGCACGGCAGGTTGGGCAGGGAGGACACCATAAATCCGGACGTCGACCCGACCCATCTGGACCGCCCCGCACGCTTCAAACATGCTGTCAATGAATTGAGAACCGTGGCGCGACCCCGAGTCCCGTGCGTGGAACTGAATGCCGTGGATTCCGTCCTCCGAGTCTGATGACATGCAGTACTAGAGAGAGAGAGATATTACGAGGCTCCGATCAACCTTTTCCCGCCTCTTGTCACTCGCTGCGTCACTGCAGCTGCCAGTGACTTGTGCGAATGCCTCGAGCGCTACAGGCGACGTGCTCCGTCTGAGATTAAAAGTCAAAGAACGCATGCTCGTCAGGCCTCAGTGCTCAGGCTTCAGGTCTGCCGTCGGTTATGATCACTGCTCATAAGTTGCTATCGTGATGAAAAACTCTCCTGGTGCAGCTGTGTCCGCCACAGGAGTTTAAACTGATTTGATCGAACAGTTTTTTTTGGAATGGAGGCAAAAAATTTGTCTCATCCATTAATTAAGAAGGAGAATAGAGTTTGTTACAACCAACCCACGACAAACCCACATGGCGATTACTCGCGTTCAAGTAGTGTCCCTAGTTTTTTTGCTCCCACTATACTCCAAAGCTTTGCTTCTTCTATGATGATGTTGAGAAGGATCGTCGGCGGAGCGCTCTTGTGACGAAAGACCCGGGAGTTTCGCTCATTTCATATTGTCCAAGAAACGAGCATGATGAGGGAGGCCGTGGCCTTCCGCTTTGGAACGGATAGGCCGGTCCGATGATCCCACCATGACTCAACGGAGTCCTCCAAGTGCCATAAAGAGGTGTCCAGATAGTGTAGACCAAAATTTTCTATGACCAACTTCAATAGTCTAATGGTAAAGCGACACTTGTAGAATAGATGTTCACCCGTTTCTTGCTCTCTTTTGCATAATGTGCAAAGGCCACAATTTGGCCAACCGATTAGCGGTCCAGATGCGGTTTTGGATGGCTAACCAAGCAAAGAATTTGACTTTAGGAGGGGCCCAAACTTTCCAGACCATTTGGTCCATGGGGGAATGAGTCATTCTCAAGAATTGCGCTTTGTAGGCAGAAGCTGTGGTGCAGCGCCCATCCGTGAAGTGTTTTCAGACAATGTCATCTTCAATGTTGTCAATGAGGTTGAATTCGTGGATGAGCATCCAGAGCCTGAAGAACTCCGTGATATGAGTGACGGATATCACGGTGGCTGTGTTAATCTTGAAAATCCATGCGTTCTTTTTGAGTGCCTCCCACACCTTCTAATTCTTTTTTGAAGAAGCCTCGAAAGTAAAGGGTGCAATCTCTTTTGGCTTCCGGCCAAGCAATCACAGAGAGTCTGAGAAAGGTGTTTTTGCGCCATTTTCAACGATGATGGTGGTGGAGCCATAGAAGAACTTCAGGTAATCCTCGTCACATGGGAGTGTAGTGTGGTAGCATTAGATTTGTGGGAGAAAGATTGCGACGGGGGAAGCTGTAGTTTTCGTGAATTAAACGGGCAGTGGACTTTGCAGGTGAGGCGCGTCAAGTTAAGGAGACCAGCACCTCGGTTTCGACTGGTTCTTGCTGCCGTGACGGCGTGACCTTGAAGGAGACAACACTGACCCGGTACAAGAATCAAAGGGGGTTCGTCTTAAATTTGAAGTTAACCGCACATGAGTCCATGACGGCATGAGATGACCCGGACGAGACGAGACAATATAGCGGGTTCAGGCAGGAGTCGTCCGCACGACCGCTTTTCGGATGCTGATTCACGCCCCGTCTTTGACGTACAGTAGTATAGAAAGGCAGTGGTGGATCAAAGCGGCGGGGATGCACGAACTGCATGCTGATCAACAACCTCAACCTCTCCTCTCGATCACCAATGCTCGTGCCCACCTCTCCCCTGCATCTGCATACGATACTGACGTCGCCCCTCTACAAGAATGAGACGGAGATTGCTAGCGCTACATACGGATGGACAGCAAATACCACAGTACTACTGGCCGCCTGGCACCACGCAGGTAGTATGCCCACAACCACAATCGTCGCATCACATTATGTAGAGATAGCTACGGACTACAGTACGCACCGGTCGACCCCGACCGACAACCGCGCGCCATGGCGCGCATCGCGATCCCGGTCGACCAGCTGCAAATTCAAGCGGATTGGCAGGCAGATCGATCGGAATTCAAAGCAGCGACGAGATCCGACAAAAATTAGTTGGCCGTGCCGCCCATCCCGTTTAACTGGAACTGAAACTGGAACGGTGGAAGGCGCATGCCGCTCGCGACTGTGAGGTGGAACTGACGTACCCCCATGCGCATGGGCTGAGCAGCGAGGCGTGGTACCGTACCATGGCTATGCAGCCTCCCCATGGCCGCGCGGCGACGTACAGCCCCGTGCGCGGCGTGCTGCGCAAAGTTTGGTGTGGTCGATCGTAGTAGGCGCCAACCGAACCACCGGAGTTAATGATGTAAGTTGCGCGACGGGACGACGGAAGGAGGCGTACGACGGGTCGATCACTTAACAAGGAGTTACCTGAAGTGATTCAGATATGAGCTTAGTACTTGCGAAGTTGGTTAATTGAGCCAAGCAGAGCACAACTGTGTGATCAGGGCACATGGAATGTAGAACCACACGATCGATCAATCAGTAATTTGAATCACAGACAGGCAAGCATGCATGCCCGGCATGACATGCGTATATACGACATGAGACCATAAACAGTCATCAGCTAACATGTATCATCCCCCAAACCCTTCCAAACCCACTACAATCTATACAGTTCCTCTACAAACTTCTTCTAATCTATACAGTGGGATGTATTGCTCCGACACCGTATATAGAACATGGGAGGAATAGTTAAATCGGAAGCATATTCGGGTATAATTCACCGCCAACAAGATACAGTTACAAACTGTGCATCTCTAGTCACTCATCTATTTGTAACTCCCAATATTTTGGACCTTGGGAGGCATGCAACTAGCCTATTTCGGTCTTTTTTTTTGAGAGAGAGAGAGGCCAAGGGCATATCATAAAATTGTCCAACCCTTACAGGACCATCCTTACAAAAAAAAGTAACACACATGTCCTTGGGTATATCGTTGTCGTCTTCCTCCTGTATTCGCTGGTGGTCATGAACAAAGCTTGATGCCACCTCTGAATCTTCAGAACACCTCGGAACCAGGGAATACTGTAGATGCATCAGCCGAGAAGTCACCGGCAGGAGCCAGAGGAAGGCGGTGACAATGAACTGAAGATCAATTGTCGTCACAAAGAAGCAACATGGAGGACCTGACAATCAACCCCGATATGTCCAGACATAATCCGGGAGGCCTAACCTCACTAGCTTCCTGACGAAGCCGAACCTGACCATGCTTCGCTGAACGGAGAAGCCATAAGACAAAGACATAAACTGTTGTAGTCCACTCCGCCAAATGGCGGTGTCAAAGACCACTTAGACGGGACAAGACAAAAACAGGGCCCTAGATCTTGCCCTGACGAAATTCCACACACCCTCCACCGAAACGAGGACATGACATGGAGAAATTATTCCACCCCGCCAGTGACACCATCGTCTCACCACTGTCGGCCAGCCACATAGATTGAACCCTAACCAACTCTAGGACGACCGACAACGGAAGCACCTGAAGAACAGGGGAAATGGCTGGACATAAGGGAAGACCCTAGTCGCATGTGTCCCTTGTGAGAGGAAAAACTAACTAGGATTGTATGAGGACACGGGACGGCAGGGCTACTAGAGCAGAAGTCATCGCCGAAAATGTCATCGGCAATGACTTTGACATCGACGGGGGTGTTAACTGTTGGGGAAAGAGAAAAAACACGAATACGCAAAGCTTGCATGTCATTTTATTGATAGAAGAATGAGCATAGTACATAGTGCGGGTACATTGACTACACATGCGTGAATTCGTCTGAAAAAGATAACCAGAGCATAAGACACGGGGTGCTCACACCAAGACTAAAGCTAGCCTAACTCAAATTAGCTAAACCAATGGTGCGAGCCTTGTCCCATTGCCAAGCATCCTCGTGGATGGTCTGCACCAGACGCGAGACTGACGGTAGTTGGTTATCAAAGATGCAACCATTGTGGTGCTTCCAGAGCCACCAGGCAGTGAGCATGATGAGGAAGGAGAGGCCTCGTCGATGCACAAGTAGAGCTTGAGAGCTAGAGGTGGCCCACCAGTCAGGAAAGGACATCGCTGAATATGGTAGAGTGGACATGGAACGACACCAGAAGAGCACCTCGTGCCACACCTAGTGGGGGAAGGAGCAACCGACGAGGAGGTGTCGCGGGACCTTAGAATCATGGTCGCACAAGGAACATAATTCCTCGTGCGGGAGTCTTAAGGGCTAGACAATCGGCGATCCAACATCTATCCTACAGGGGAGCCATGTGAAGACCTTGAGTGGCAACGGCACCCATGTCTTATAGGTGATCTGCCAAAAGGGATCTGGTATCAAGCCATAGAAACGGGCAAGGTAGCATGATCTGGCCAAATAGAGACCAAAGTCCATCCACATCTAGAGTAGCTCATACGGACTGTAAAAGAGGGAGAAGTGCCGAAAGAGGCGCAAGTGTTCCATGAACTGCTTCAGGGTAGCCGGTCCAAGTGCGATTTGGATGTCACAAAGCCAAGCACGCCCCCAGAAGCCCCTCGCAGTTTGTGCAGTGCCGACAACGACACTTGAGGAAGAGGGCAAAGATCAAAGGAGCACTTTTCGAGATGGACCTTCCTACAATCCAATGATCAGCCCAAAACCTGTTGGGGAACGTAGTACGAGATGGACCTTCCTACAATCCAATGATCAGCCCAAAACCTGTTGGGGAACGTAGTAATTTCAAAAATTTCCTACGATCACGCAAGATCTATCTAGGAGATGCATAGCAACGAGAGGGGAGAGTGTGTCCACGTACCCTCGTAGACCGAAAGCGGAAGCGTTTAGTAACGTGGTTGATGTAGTCGAACGTCTTCGCGATCCAACCGATCCAAGTACCGTACGTACGACACCTCTATGTTCAACACACGTTCATCTCGATGACGTCCCTTGTGCTCTTGATCCAGTTGAGGACGAGGGTGAGTTCCGCCAGCACGACAGCGTGGCGACGGTGATGATGATGCTACCGACGCAGGGCTTCGCCTAAGTACTACGACAATATGATCGAGGTGTGTAACTGTGGAGGGGGGCACCACACACGGCTAAGGCGAAACTTGGTGTGTTCTAGGGTGCCCCCTTGATAACCCACAAGTATAGGGGATCGCAACAGTTTCCGAGGGTAGAGTATTCAACCCAAATTTATTGATTCGACACAAGGGGAGCCAAAGAATATTCTCAAGTATTAGCAGTTGAGTTGTCAATTCAACCACACCTGGATAACTTAGTATCTGCAGCAAAGTATTTAGTAGCAAAGTAGTATGGAAATAACGGTAACAGTGGCAAAAGTAAAAGTAGCAGTTTTGAAGTAATTGTAACAGTGGCAACGGTAAAGTAAATAAGCAAAGCACAATATGTGAAAAGCTCATAGGCATTGGATCAGTGATGGATAATTATGTCGGATGCGGTTCCTCATGTAATAGTTATAACATAGGGTGACACAGAACTAGCTCCAGTTCATCAATGTAATGTAGGCATGTATTCCGAGTATAGTCATACGTGCTTATGGAAAAGAACTTGCATGACATCTTTTGTCCTACCCTCCCGTGGCAGCGGGGTCCTAATGGAAACTAAGGGATATTAAGGCCTCCTTTTAATAGAGAACCGGACCAAAGCATTAGCACTTAGTGAATACATGAACTCCTCAAACTATGGTCATCACCGAGAAGTATTCTGATTATTGTCACTTCGGGGTTGTCAGATCATAACACATAATAGGTGACTATAAACTTGCAAGATAGGATCAAGAACTCACATATATTCATGAAAACATAATAGGTTCAGATCTGAAATCATGTCACTCGGGCCCTAGTGACAAGCATTAAGCATAGCAAAGTCATAGCAACATCAATCGCAGAACATAGTGGATACTAGGGATCAAACCCTAACAAAACTAACTTGATTACATGGTAAATCTCATCCAACCCATCACCATCCAGCAAGCCTATGATGGAATTACTCATGCACGACGGTGAGCATCATGAAATTGGTGATGGAGGATGGTTGATGATGATGACGGTGACGAATCCCCCTCTCCGGAGCCCCGAAAGTTCTCCAGATCAGCCCTCCCGAGAGAGATTAGGGCTTGGCGGCGGCTCCGTATTGTAAAATGCGATGAAACCTTCTCTCTGATTTTTTTCTTGGCGAAAGCAAATATATGGAGTTGGAGTTGAGGTCGGTAGACGTCTAGGGGGCCCACGAGGCAGGGGGGCACGCCCAGGTGGTGGGGGCGCACCCCCCACCCTCATGGACAGGGTGTGGGCCCCGTGACGCTATTTCTCGCCAGTATTTTTTATTAATTCTGAAAAGTTGCTCTGTGGATTTTCAGGTTATTCCGAGAACTTTTATTTCTACACAAAAATAACACCATGACAATTCTACTGAAAACAGCGTCAGTCCGGGTTAGTTCCATTCAAATCATGCAAGTTAGAGTCCAAAACAAGGGCAAAAATGTTTGGAAAAGTAGATACGACGGAGACGTATCAACTCCCCCAAGCTTAAACCTTTGCTTGTCCTCAAGCAATTCAGTTGACAAACTAAAAGTGATAAAGAAAAACTTTTACAAACTCTGTTTGCTCTTGTTGTTGCAAATATGTAAAGCCAGCATTCAAATTTTCAGCAAAGATTATGAACTAACCATATTCACAATAACACTTAGGTCTCATGTTTACTCATATCAATGGCATAATCAACTAGCGAGCAATAATAATAAATCTCGGATGACAACACTTTCTCAAAACAATCATAATATGATATAACAAGATGGTACCTCACTAGCCCTTTCTGAGACCGCAAAACATAAATGTAGAGCACCTTTAAAGATCAAGGACTAACTAAACATTGTAATTCATGGTAAAAGAGATCCAGTCATAGTCATGCCCAGTATAAACTAATAGTAATGCATGCAAATAATAGCGGTGCTCTCCAGCGGGTGCTTTTTAATAAGAGGGTGATGACTCAACATAAAAGTAAATAGATAGGCCCTTCGCAAAGGAAGGAAGGGATTTGTAGAGGTGCCAGAGCTCGATTTTAAAATAGAGATGAATAACATTTTGAGCGGTATACTTTCACTATCAACGTAACAACTATGAGATCTCGATATCTTCCATGCTACACACATTATAGGCGGTTCCCAAACAGAATGGTAAAGTTTATACTCCCCCACCTCCAACAAGCATCAATCCATGGCTTGCCCGAAACAACGGGTGCCTCCAACTAGCAACAATCCCAGGGGAGTTTTGTTTAATTATTCTGATTTGATTTGATCTTTTGATCATGGGACTGGGCATCCTGGTTACCAGCCATTTTCTCGTGAATGTGGAGCGGACTCCACTCCTCTTGAGAATAACCCACCTAGCATGGAAGATACAGACAACCCTAGTTGATACATGAGATGCTCGATCATACAAAACAGAATTTCATTTGAAGGTTTGGAGTTTGGCACATACAAATTTACTTGGAAAGGCAGGTAAATACCGCATATAGGAATGTATGGTGGACTCATATGGAATAACTTTGGGGTTTATGGAGTTTGGATGCACAAGCAGTATTCCCGCTTAGTACAGGTGAAGGCTAGCAAAAGACTAGGAAGCGACCAACTGAGAGAGCGACAACAGTCATGAACATGCACTAAAATTAATCAACACCATGTGCAAGCATGAGTAGGATATAATCAACCATGAACATAAATATCGTGAAGGCTATGTTGATTTTGTTTCAACTACATGCGTGAACATGTGCCAAGTCAAGTCACTCGAATCATTCAAAGGAGGATACCACCCTATCATACCACATCACAACCATTTTAATAGCATGTTGGCATGCAAGGTGAACCATTATAAGCTCCTAGCTAATTAAGCATGACATAAGCAACTATAATCTCTAATTGTCATTGCAAACATGTTTATTCATAATAGGCTGAATCAGGAACGATGAACTAATCATATTTACAAGAACAAGACAGGTCGAGTTCATACCAGCTTCTCTCATCTCAATCAGTCCATCATATATCATCATTATTGCCTTTCACTTGCACGACCGAACGATGTGGATAATAATAATAGTGCACGTGCATTGGACTAAGCTGGAATCTGCAAGCATTCAATTCAAGGGAGAAGACAAGGTAATATGGACTCTTGGTTAAATCGACAATCATGTATATAAGAGTCACTAAACATTTTCATTATGGTCTTCTCCTCTTGACCCCCAAAGGAAAGAAAAGAAATAAAACTATTTACACGGAAAAGCTCCCAACAAGCAAAAGAAGAACGAGAAATCTTTTTGGGTTTTCTTTTATTTACTACTACAATCATGGAGTTTAACTAACTAATTTTTTTTTGTTTTACTTAAGGTTTATCAAACACACAAGAAGAAAGCTAGAAAAGGAATTAAACTAGCATGGGTAGTACAATGAAAGAGTATGAGCACTGACAATTAGAGTGAGTGTGTGAACATGAATGTAATGTCGGTGAGAAATACGTACTCCTCTAAGATTAGGCTTTTAGCCTAAGTTGGTCTATAGCCACGGGTAGCCTGGCTGATATCCGAAGTTGTAACTGGGGTCGTACTGAGATGCAGCAGCAAATGCCTCCTGAGCTGCGGCATGGCGGCGAGCTACCTCCGCCTCCTCTCGTACTCGGTTGCCTCCTCCTTGGTGATAATATATCTTCTTTTTGCCTGATAATCAAAGAGGGAAGGAGTAGGGAGAGTAATATGGACAGCACGACGTCTGTCAAAGATTAGTCGATACTGGAGGAATTATTCATTCCTCTCAAGAAAGTGATGGCTGACCATGGCATTATAATCTAAATAAGCGGGAGGCAAATCCCTATCGTCTTCATGTGGAGGTATACCAAGATAATTAGCCACACAGGTCGCATAAATTCCTCCAAATAAATCTCCAACTAAACCATTATTATGCAACCTACGTGCAACAATTGCCCCCAAGTTGTATTCTTTATCACCTAACATAGCACTCTTGAGAACACAAAGATCAAGTACACACATGTGACATGCTTCATCTTTACCATTAATGCATCTACCAATGAAGAGAGCAAAATAATGTATAGCAGGAAAATGAATGCTCCCTATGGTAGCTTGTGCTATATCTCTAGATTCTCCCACAGTAATACTAGCAAGAAAGTCTTTATATTCAGATTTATGGGGTTCATTAACATTGCCCCAATGCAGGAGTTTACAAGCAGTAGTGAAATCTTCTAGGTCCATGGTATATGATTTATCATAAATATCAAACAGGACAGTTTGAAAATTACGCGAAGATGTAAATTTAAACCTTCTCACAAATGAATCAGTCAAATAGTAGTACTGAGGACACTTATCTTGCATGAAGTCCTCAAGATCGGCATTACGCACATATGCATCAAATTCATCCTTGATGTCTGCATTAACCATGAACTCTTCTGACGGCCATTCACAAGGCCGCACGTCGGCTTCCCTTGGTGGTTCATCGTCCTGCTCACGCATCGCGAGCTTGGGTCCTTCCTTTGTTGAAGAACCACCTTGGTACATTTTCCTAGACATATTTCTTCCCTTGAAAAATTTCTGAAATTTTCAGTAACTCGAAATAAAAGTGAATCAAACTCAATAAGATTGATAGCAACTACTCCCACAAGTGCCTAGAGCCTATATCATGCATTAGAATTACTTGGGACCTCATAAATTTGACATACAAGCTCAAGAACAGGGTCACCTAGGCAGCAAAAATTTGCAATGAATAAAGCACTAGAACAAAAACTAATTGGACCATTGGAGGAGTCACATCCAAGGAACAATCTCCCCGAAGCAGTTTTGTGAATGGAGCTTTGAGCAAGGAGATCAAAAATCGCAGCAAAATGAGCTAGAACTCGTGCTTGAGCTGGATGGTGATTTTTTGGGAGGAAGATGAAGTGTGTGGGTGCAGGAATAAGTGGAGGGGGGCCACCATGGGCCCACGAGGCAGGGGGCGCGCCCTGTAGGGATGGGCGCGCCCTGGACCCTCGTGGCCAGGTGCCAGCTCCCCCTATTGTGTTCTCAATGCCAAATATTCTTAAATATTCCAGAAAAAATTATACTAAATTTGCAGGGCATTTGGAGAACTTTTATTTTCGGATATTTTTTATTGCATGGATAATTCAGAAAACAGAGAGAAAATACTATTTTTGCTTTATTTATTCTAAATAACAGAAAGTAAAAAGAGGGTACAAAAGGTTGTGCCTTCTAGTTTCATCCATGCATCTCATGATCATCAAAAGGAATCCACTAACAAGGTTGATCGGATCTTGTTAACAAACTCATTCAGAATAACATGAAACCGGAGAAATTTCGAATAACACTAGGTTACCTCAACGGGGATATGCACATCCCCAATAATAAGAATATCATATTTCTTCTTGATAGTAGGAAGAGGAAATTCAAAACCTCCAATAATAATAGTTGGACTTTTTCCAATAGAATTGATGCTATGAACTTGAGGTTGTTTCCTCGGAAAATGCACCGTATGCTCATTATCATTAACATGAAAAGTGACATTGCCTTTATTGCAATCAATAACAGCCCCTGCAGTATTCAAAAAGGGTCTACCAAGGATAATCGACATACTATCCTCCTTGGAAATATCAAGAATAACAAAGTCCGTTAAAATAGTAATATTTGCAACCACAACAGGCACATCCTCACAAATACCGACATATATAGCAGTTGATTTATCATCCATTTGCAAAGATATTTCAGTAGGTGTCAACTTATTCAATTGAAGTCTACGATATAAAGGGAGAGGCATAACACTAACACCGGCTCCAAGATCACACAAAGCAGTTTTAACATAGTTTCTTTTAATGGAGCATGGTATAGTTGGTACTCCTGGATCTCCAAGTTTCTTTGGTATTCCACCTTTAAAAGTATAATTAGCAAGCATGGTGGAAATTTCAGCTTCCGGTATCTTTCTTTTATTTGTAATGATATCTTTCATGTATTTAGCATAAGGATTTACTTTAAGCATATCAGTTAAGCGCATACGTAAGAATATAGGTCTAATCATTTCAGCAAAGTGCTCAAAATCCTCATCATTCTTTTTCTTGGATGGCTTAGGAGGAAAAGGCATGGGTTTCTGAACCCATGGTTTTCTTTCTTTACCGTGCTTCATAGCAACAAAGTCTCTCTTATCATAACATTGATTCTTTGATTGTGGGTTATCAAGATCAACAGCAGGTTCAATTTCCACATTATTATTATTGCTAGGTTGAGCATCAACATGAACATTATCATTAACATTATCACTAGGTTCATGTTCATCACCTGATTGTGTTCTAGCATCGGAAAGAGAAATATCATTGGGATTCTCAGGTGTGTCTACAACAGGTTCACTAGAAGCATGCAAATTCCTATCATTTTTCTTTTTCTTCTTTTTAGAAGGACTAGGTGCATCTACATTATTTCTCTGAGAATCTTGCTCAATTCTCTTAGGGTGGCCTTCAGGATACAAAGGTTCCTGAGTCATTTTACCCGTTCTAGTAGCCTTTCTAATAGCAAAATCATGTTTATTTTTTAATTCATCGAGCAAATCACTTTGAGCTTTAAGTACTTGTTATGCTTGAGTGGTAACCATAGAAGCATATTTACTAATGAGTTTAAGTTCACCTTTAACTCTAGCCATATAATCACTCAAGCGTCCAATCATGTAAGCATTACTCTTTAATTCTCTACCAACATAAGCATTGAAATTTTCTTGTCTAGCCATAAAGTCATCAAATTCATCCAAACATTGGCTAGGAAACTTAGTAGAAGGGGTTTCAACTTTATCATATCTATAGAGAGAATTTACCTTTACTACCTATGTTGGGTTATCAAGACCATGTGTTTCTTCAATAGGTGGTATATTAAGACCATGTATTTCTTCAACAGGAGGTAAATTCTTAACATCTTCAGCTTTAGTACCTCTTTCTTTCATAAATTTCTTTGCCTCTTGCATATCTTCAGGACTGAGAAATAGAACACCTCTATTCTTCGGAGTTGGTTTAGGAATAGGCTCAGGAGTTGGCTTAATTGGCTCAGGAATTGGCTCAGGAAGAGTCCAATTACTTTCATTAGTCAACATATTATTCAATAGCAATTCAGCTTGATCAATTGTTCTTTCCCTGAAAACACAACCAGCACAACTATCCAAGTGGTCCTTGGAAGCATCGGTTAGTCCATTATAAAAGATATCAAGTATTTCATTTTTCTTAAGAGGATGATCAGGCAAAGCATTAAGTAATTGGAGAAGCCGCCCCCCAAGCTTGGGGGAGACTCTCTTCTTCAATTTGCACAAAATTATATATTTCCCTCAAGGTAGCTTGTTTCTTATGAGCAGGGAAATATTTAGTAGAGAAGTAATAAATCATATCCTGGGGACTATGCACACAACCAGGATAAAGAGAATTAAACCAAGTTTTAGCATCACCCTTTAATGAGAATGGAAATATCTTAAGGATATAATAGTAGCGAGATTTCTCATCATTAGTGAACAGGGTGGCTATATCATTTAACTTAGTAAGATGTGCCACAACAGTTTCGGATTCATAGCCATAAAAAGGATCAGATTCAACCAAAGTAATTATCTTAGGATCGACAGAGAATTCATAATCCTTATCAGTAACAAAGATAGGTGAAGTAGCAAAAGCAGGGTCATATTTCATTCTAGCATTTAGAGATTTCTATTTCAGTTTAGCTAATAACTTCTTAAGATCAGATCTATCGTTGCAAGCAAGAAAATCTCTAGCAGTTTCTTCATCCATAACATAACCCTCAGGAACAACAGGCAATTCATATTTAGGGGGAGAACCTTCATCATCACTATCTTCAATAATTTCATTTTAAATAATTTCATTCTCTCTAACCCTAGCAAGTTGTTCATCAAGAAATTCACCTAATGGCACAGTAGTATCAAGCATAGAAGTAGTTTCATCATAAGTATCATGCATAGCAGAAGTGGCATCATCAATAACATGCGACATATCAGAATTAATAGCAGTAGCAGGTTTAGGTGTCGCAAACTTACTCATAACAGAAGGAGAATCTAGTGCAGAGCTAGATGGCAGTTCCTTACCTTCCCTCGTAGTTGAGGGATAAATCTTAGTTCTTTCGTCTTTCAAGTTCCTCATAGTGACCAGCAGATATAAATCCCAAGTGACTCAAAGAATAGAGCTATGCTCCCTGACAACGGCGCCAGAAAATAGTCTTGATAACCCACAAGTATAGGGGATCGCAACAGTTTTCGAGGGTAGAGTATTCAACCCAAATTTATTGATTCGACACAAGGGGAGCCAAAGAATATTCTCAAGTATTAACAGTTGAGTTGTCAATTCAACCACACCTGGATAACTTAGTATCTGCAGCAAAGTACTTAGTAGCAAAGTAGTATGGAAGTAACGTAACAGTGGCAAAAGTAAAAGTAGCAGTTTTGTAGTAACTGTAACAGTAGCAACGGTAAAGTAAATAAGCAAAGCACAATATGTGAAAAGCTCGTAGGCATTGGATCAGTGATGGATAATTATGTTGGATGCGATTCCTCATGTAATAGATATAACATAGGGTGACACAGAACTAGCTCTAGTTCATCAATGTAATGTAGGCATGTATTCCGAATATAGTCATACGTGCTTATGGAAAAGAACTTGCATGACATCTTTTGTCCTATCCTCCCATGGTAGTGGGGTCCTAATGGAAACTAAGGGATATTAAGGCCTCCTTTTAATAGAGAACCGGACCAAAGCATTAGCACTTAGTGAATACCTGAACTCCTCAAACTATGGTCATCACCGAGAAGTATCCCGATTATTGTCACATCGGGGTTGTCGGATCATAACACATAATAGGTGACTATAGACTTGCAAGATAGGATCAAGGACTCACATATATTCATGAAAACATAATAGGTTCAGATCTGAAATCATGGCACTCGGGCCCTAGTGACAAGCATTAAGCATAGCAAAGTCATATCAATACCAATCTCAGAACATAGTGGATACTAGGGATCAAACCCTAACAAAACTAACTTGAGTACATGGTAAATCTCATCCAACCCATCACCGTCCAACTAGCCTACGATGGAATTACTCACGCACGGCGGTGAGCATCATGAAATTGGTGATGGAGGATGGTTGATGATGACGACGGTGACGAATCCCCCTCTCCGGAGCCCCGAACAGACTCTAGATCAGCCCTCCCGAGAGAGATTGGGGCTTGGCGGCGGCTCCATATCGTAAAACGCGACAAAACTTTCTCTCTGATTTTTTTCTCCGTGAAAGCAAATATATGGAGTTGGAGTTGAGGTCGGTGAACGTCCAGGGGGGGCACGAGGCAGGGGGCGCGCCCAGGGGGAGGGGCGCACCCCACCCTCATGGACAGGGTGTGGGCCCCCTGATGCTATTTCTTTCGCTTGTACTTTTTATTAATTCTGAAAAGTTGCTCCGTGGATTTTCAGGTCATTCCGAGAACTTTTATTTCTGCACAAAAATAACCATGGCAATTCTGCTGAAAACAGCGTCAGTCCGGGTTAGTTCCATTTAAATCATGCAAGTTAGAGTCCAAAACAAGGGCAAAAGTGTTTGGAAAAGTAGATACGACGGAGACGTATCACCTCTGCCCCCGTATATAAAGGAGGAGAGGGGAGGCCGGCCGGCCTTAGGGGGGCGCCAAGGAGAGAGAGTCCTTCTAGGACTTCCCAATCCTAGTATGATTCCTCTACAAGGAAGAGAGGGGGAAGGAAGAAGAGGGAGAGGGAGTAGGAAAGGGGCATCGTCCCCCTTCCCTTGTCCAATTTGGACTGCTAGGGGGGTGCGACCAGCCCTTGTGGCTCTCCTCTCTCTCCACTAAGGCCCAAGAGGGCCCATTAGTTCCCCCGGTGTGTTCGGATAACCCTCGAGCACTCCGATAGTTACCCGGAACCACTCGAAACTCTTCCAGTGTCCGAACAACATAGTACAATATATCAATCTTTATGTCTCGACCATTTCGAGACTCCTCGTCACATCCTGATCTCATCCGATACTCCGAACAAACTTCGGTCATCAAAACACATAATTCATAATACAAATCGTCATCGAACGTTAAGCGTGCGGACCCTACGGGTTCGAGAACTATGTAGACATGACCGAGACACATCTCCGTTCAATAACCAATAGCGGAACCTAGATACTCATATTGGCTCCTACATATTCTACGAAGATCTTTATCGGTCAAACCGCATAACAACATACGTTGTTCCCTTTGTCATCGGTATGTTACTTGCCCAAGATTCGATCATCGGTATTATCATACCTAGTTCAATATCGTTACCGGCAAGTCTCTTTACTCGTTCCGTAATACTTCATCCCGCAAATAACTCATTAGTCACATTGCTTGTAAGGCTTATAGTGATGATCATTACCGAGAGGGCCCGGAGATACCTCTTCGAAACACGGAGTGACAAATCCTAATCTTGATCTATGCCAACCCAACAAACACCTTCGGAAACACCTGTAGAGCATCTTTATAATCACCCATTTACGTTGTGAAGTTTGATTGCACACAAGGTGTTCCTCCGGTATTCGAGAGTTGCATAATCTCATAGTCTGAGGAACATGTATAAGTCATGAAGAAAGTAGTAGCAATGAAACTGTAACGATCATAATGCTAAGCTAACGGATGGGTCATGTCCATCACATCATTCTCCTAATAATGTGATCCCGTTCATCAAATGACAACACATGTCTATGGTTAGGAAACATAACCATCTTTGATTAACGAGCTAGTCAAGTAGAGGCATACTAGGGACACTATGTTTTGTCTATGTATTCACACATGTACTAAGTTTCCGGTTAATAAAATTCTAGCATGAATAATAAACATTCATCATGAAGTAAGGAAATAAATAATAACTTTATTATTGCTTCTAGGGCATATTTCTTTCAGTCTCCCACTTACACTAGAGTCAATAATCTAGATTACAAAGTAATGATTCTAACACCCATGGAGTTTTGGTGCTGATCATGATTTGCTCGTGGAAGAGGCTTAGTCAATGGGTCTGCAACATTCATATCCTTATGTATCTTGCAAATATCTATGTGACACTTGATCACGGATGGAATTGAAGCATCTCTTGATGTGCTTGGTTCTCTTGTGAAATCTGGATTCCTTCGCCAAGGTTATAGCACCAATATTGTCACAAAAGATTTTCATTGGACCCGATGCACTAGGTATGACACCTAGATCGGATATGAACTCCTTCATCCAGACACCTTCATTTGCTGCTTCCGAAGCAGCTATGTACTCCGTTTCACATGTAGATGCCGTCCCGACGCTTTGCTTGGAACTGCACCAACTGACAGCTCCACCATTCAATAAAAATACGTATCCAGATTGCGACTTAGAGTCATCTGGATCAGTGTCAAAGCTTGCATCGATGTAACTGTTTACGATGAGCTCTTTGTCACCAGCATAAATGAGAAGCATATCCTTAGTCATTTTCAGGTATTTCAGGATGTTCTTGAATGATAGATACCTTTTGAATCAAAAAATCAAAACTGTATTTCTAATATTTTTTTAATATACTTTTGAATTAGTACCGAGAAGATATTCAAAACAAGATCAATTATGGATACATCTGAACAAGTTTTAATTTTGCTAATTTCAAAAAGGGGATTTCGCTCATCTCAAAAACATGATTTCACTCATTTTGAAAAAACCACTCATTCAAAAAAATGATTTCAGTCATTACAAATAACAGATTTCAGGTGGATACATTTGAACTAGTTTTAATTTTGCTAATTTCGAGAAGGGGATTTCGCTCATCTCAAAAACATGATTTCACTCATTTTGAAGAGATCACTCATTCGAAAAAAATGTTTTCACTCATTCCAAATAACAGATTTCAGGCATTTACAAAGATAAATTTCACTAATTTGTAAAAAACAGATTTCCCTCATTTCAATAAACTGATTCCACTTCATTCAAAAATATAATTTCACTCATCCAGGAATCTTATTTTACTCGTTTAGAAAACCATATTCAGTAATTTTCAAAAACGGGTTGTAGTTTTTTCAAACCAACGACTTCTTTCAATTAAAAAATCACCCATTTTGACTAACATATTACAAGTCATGTTCCACATCTTCACACGCTAATACACACATAGTTGAATTGAGGTGGAATCTGTTTCACATGTTGAAACAAATATGTTTCACATTTTTTAAATAATCAATTTCACATATTTAAAAAATGGTTTTCACTTATTTTGAAAAAAATGAACACACATTTCAATCATTTTACTCAGCTTCATAAAAAAGGACACATGTTTCAGTTGTTTTGCCATTTTAAGATTTTAGACATATCAAGGAAACACTCAATTAAAAAATGTTTCAGTTGTCCGCTCCGGACGCATTGCCGCTGCTCTCGCCCGGGCTCTGTCGGGTTGCCCGGATAGGCATCTAGCCACACACTGGTCACTCTTTTTTTTGAGGAAACACACACTGGTCACTCTCACCGGTGAGGTCCAAAACCCAAAGCTTTGGCAAAAGGCGGGCCTCCTTCTCCTCGCGCATGGACATGGGCAGGTTGATCCACTTCACATGATTCACATCTCCATCATGCCAGGTTTGCAATGTCGTCATCTTTTAAGTACACGGGCATGGATTGCGCTTTTGAAAAAAACGTCCTTCGCCTGACCCGACCTGCACGGGTCAGGCTTGGGAAATGATTTGGTCAATGCAAGCTGATAGAAAGGGGTTAATAAACAAACCTGAGTCAGCTGGAAGGAAGGAAAGCTGGCACCTCACATTGCATCCATGCGGGCATGCAGTTTGTCACGTCATGTAAGTGCGCGAATGACACGACACTGCCTGACGTCCAGGTCCTCGGTGCGAGCGTGAGGAGCTCACGGCATATCCAAGGACACGCAAACCGCCCGCATATGCTCGTTATGCTCGGACCACGGAAGCCATTTAAGGTCAACTCGAGCGCATCACCCCAAACAGATGTCCGTTTTATGCGGATTCTGTCCGTTTGGGTAGGGTAATGGGGTCATCTCCGGGCCTGTCCAGGGATGCAGTGGCCGTGCATCCAACGTGTGGCCGCATCCTTTGGCCCCATCCTATCTTGCATTCGAAGTATGGGTCGTCAGCAACCACTCCCCCTCTGATACGATTGAACACATGCCTTGCCAAACGAAAACGACGACGGAATTTATCCGGCTTGAAGAGCGGGGTGTTTGCAAAGTAATCGACATAGAGTAGGGCGTGGCCTCTCTCCCTGTTGCGGTTCAGGTTGGGAGCACGGCCAGGGAGTGACCCCCTATAGCGAGGAAGCTGCCGTTCAATATGGTCGTGAACGAACAGTGCAACCACCACAAGATCTTCATCACCCGACGACGAATCGTTCGATGAATAAATGAAGTGGTGGAACAAAAATTCATCTCCACTGTCCATACCTTTGTGGGCAAAGTGTCGAACACCTTGCTGTCGTGGTGGCAAAGAGGCGCGGTGATCACCTCAATGCAGCAGGGGTGGCTGGCGGCCGGCTACTGGCCGCTCTGGAGTACTCGTTGGAAGTTGCCGTGGCCGTCGTGGTACGTCGCTGGCGGTCGTATCCCCTCTGCCACCGGCTAAGACGGTGACAGCCAAATCTCCTCCATTCGACGGCCAAAACTACGGCGAAAGCACAGGCGTGGTGGCGGCTGCAGGTGTCAAAGTCGGTGGATATAGGGTAGGGGGTCCCGAACTGTGCGTCTAAGAGTAATGGTAACAGAAGGTGGGGGACAAGATGTTTACCCAGATTCGGGCCCTCTCGATGGAGGTAATACCCTACTTCCTCCTTAATTGATCTTGATGATGTGAGTATTACAAGAGTAGATCTATCACCAGATCGTAGAGGCTAAACCCTAGAAGCTAGCCTATGGTTATGATTGTTGTTGTCCTACGAACTAAATCCTCAGGTTTATATAGACACCGGAGGGGGCTAGGGTTACACAAAGTTGGTTACAGAGAAAGGAATCTTGATATATTAACCACCAAGCTTGCCCTCCACGCAAAGGAGAGTCCCATCCGGACACGGGACGAAGTCTTCAATTTTGTATCTTCATAGTCCAACAGTCCGCCCAAAGCATATAGTCCGGCTGTCCGAGGACCCCTTAATCCCGGACTCTCTCAGTAGCCCCTGAACCAGGCTTCAATGACGATGAGTCCGGCGCGCAGGTTGTCTTCGGCATTGCAAGGCGGGTTCCTTCTCCAAATACTTCAAAGTAGATCTTGAACACAAGAATCATGCCCGGCTCTGCAAAACAAATTCCACATACCACTGTAGGGAGTATAATATCCCACGAGTCCAATCTGCTGACAACTCTTAGCGTGACATCACGCCATGGCCCATACTTTATTCGAACTGTTTTTTATCCCGCCCCTCCGTATTTCGAGGCACGATTTTACTGGCACGTCTTGTCAAAGTAGAGATCATGTCCCCTTATCACGGTCTCATCAATACGGGCATGGGTAACCCAACCGTGCCATCAGCACGCCGCTTGGGGAATAAGCGAGTTTTAGGGCGAACGGGGAGGCGCACGATTTTTACTGCCTTTATAAAGGGATAAGGACTCCCCCTTTTCACCCACGCCCTCTTCTTCCTCTGATCATTCATCCTCGAGCTCCAGCGCCCAAGCTCCCAATTATTCCGCCCAAAAAGCACTCCAATCATGTCTGGATCCGGAGCGCAGGGCAAGTGGATGGCCTCCTCCGTTCAGGAGAAGGATATCAAGAAGCTCCGAGAGGCCGGATACCTGGCCAAGAAAATCGCACACCGTCTCCCAGAGGCGGGACAGATCATCCCTACTCCAGAACCCCACGAGAGGGTTGTATTGCTCCCCCACTTCGTCCGCGGGCTGGGGTTTCCCCTCCACCCATTTGTTCGCGGCCTTATGTACTATTACGAGATAGATTTCCATGATCTATCCCCCAATTCCTTCCTCAATATCTCGACATTCATCGTCGTGTGCGAGGCCTTCCTCCGCATCCCGCCACACTTCGGGTTTTGGCTAAAGATCTTCAACGTGAAGCCCAAGGTGGTCGGCGGCGAACACGCCGAGTGCGGAGGAGCCATGGTGAGCAAGATGCCCAAAGTCAAATGGCCATCAGGTAAATTCAACGAGTCTGTCAAAGGTTGGCAACAACAATGGTTCTATATCACCGAGCTACACGGCGCCAAATGGGCCGCCACCCTGAGTTCCGATCTGGAGCTCCACTGCAGCTCATGTCCTGGCCCGGAAAGGGCCTAGACTGGCCTTCGTCCGACGGCTGACGGCACTCCACGCACGTATCAAGAGCATGGAGGACAAGAATATCAAACTTGTCGATGTGGTCCAGGTGATGCTAGTTCACCGGATCCTTCCTTGCCAACGACGGACTTGCCATCTATGGGAGTTTGATCCGGCCAAGCACCAAACCTTGCTAGAGTTCTTGGGCACGACGCACGAAGACATTTGGAAGGTGCTATTCAAGTCTGGAAGTCGTGGCCGGACACCGCCGAGGACCGCGAGCACAAAGCATCCCGGCCTGCAAGTTTGGTGAGTCTTTATTTGTTGTCAAGGTGTGTCCTTTATTTGTATACCCTGGGAAAAACACCTAATATTTCCCCGACGATTATCCCAGGTCTGGACGAAGAAGGCAGAGCGGATCTACTGTCCGGCTCCGCTGCCTGAGGAACAAGCCGGCCCACTTCTGATGAAGATGTTGGTCCCGGCGCCATACAAGGCGCCTAAGAAGAAGGCCCAGAAGGAGGCCAAGGAGACCAGGGGAGGGCTTCATCGTAAGGGCACTTCGGACATGGTGTTCGAAGACATCGAGGCCCACTCCTCCTTCGAAAAAGACGAGGAAGAGGGAGAGGAAGAAGAACAAAGCCAACCCCCTCCCCCCTGTGAGGGGGAGAAAGAAGAGGATGACCTCCACATGTTTGGAGGCCGAAATGTCTAAGAAGGGGAAATAATCCCTTCTAGACGAACCTACCGCGGCCGCCGACAACAGCCCAGAGTGGGAACCAGGGTCGAGCCCCTGGCCAAATCGTGAGTACAAAGAAACCCGGACATCTCTATATATCCAGTCTCACTTTTGCATAGTATTAATATACCGAGTCTCATATTCTGTAGTCCGGCCGGATCCGAAATCGGGCGATCTTTGACAGAAGATTCGTTGGACTCGGATGCAATGAACAGCAAGACTCTCCCAACGGCCTCCTCCCCCAAAGATATGGACAACACTGAGGTGTTGTCCCAGAGGGACCCAGGCTAGGGCGAAGCTTGGGAGACCATCGAGGCGGCGCCGGAGGGTCAAACCCCGGCGATCGGACACATGGGGGAGCAGATCCCCATGGATGCTGAAGGCGGGGCCATCCTGGATTTGGCCCGGAGACAAAGACAACTCCGGAGACCAATACGGCTCCGGAGTTAGGCCAACAACCTTCCTCAATAGATGGTGGTGCGCCTATTCCACCGGCAACCTCAGTCCACCCTGGGGTGCCGGGTACTTTGTTGGCAGCGCTGCAAAGTGCCTCCATCATTGAAGAGCATCGTACCCTTATGGGTGCGGTCATTGAGAAGGTTCAGTCCGTCAAAAGCAGGCTGACCGAAGCCTGCACCAGCCTTCTAACAGGCTTTGAGGTAAGTAATGACGTTAAAAGATTGTCATAATATAGATAGTAGCCCCTGATACACTTTTCGGAGTTTTGAAAAGAAAGCCGTACATAGGATCAAATACATTTCGCAGGAGACTAACTAGGAATTATCTATGTGAATGATCAGGTGTCGCTACTAGCTGCAACCACTCATACTGCGGAGGTTTCCAGACAGAGGCAGAGACTGGAGCAGGCCGAAAAGGAACTCGGCCAAGTAAAGAAGCAATTGGAGGATAACCAAGGTATGGGATAACGTTGCTTGTATTTGAATACAAGTGAGTGGTTATTTTGACTGAAAAAATGTCATGGTATGTAATAGGAGCGGCGACCAAAGTCGAGGCTCTTAAGAGGGCGGTAGTCGAGGCCGAGAAAAGGGCGGCCAAGGAGCAGGCCACTCGTGAGAACCACGAGGCCCGGGTCATTGAAGTTCAACAAGAGCTCCAAGAGGCCATAGGGAAGTGCGAGACCTTGGAGCAGAGTATAAAGAACCAAGAGTCCGGGTCGTTGAAAAGGGCAGCCAAGGAGCAGGCCACTCGTGAGAACCACGAGGCCCGGGTCATTGAAGTTCAACAAGAGCTCCAAGAGGCCATAGGGAAGTGCGAGACCTTGGAGCAGAGTAGAAAGAACCAAGAGTCCGAACTCACCAAGGCTCGCCAATCCGGACACGATGCCCGGGCCGAAGCCCAAGGCGCCCTCCAAGAAATCCAGGAGGCCCGAAAGATCGCCGCGGGTAAGGCTTTTATTATGTAGAGCAAATATACGAAGGAAAGATTTTGTTTACTGACCCGGATTTGGAGTTCCCCAGGGGTGTTTGTGGATCTGCCACGCAGCGTGTCTGATGCCGAACAATTCTACCGAGCCGAAGAGGGGAGCTTTGCAGAGAAGCTGTTCTGGTCGCAATATGTTGTGTTGGAATACCCAGTACCCTTTACTGATCAGCTAAAACAGCTGGTCAAGCTGCATAGAGCGGCCGAACTAGCCCTCAAGGATTTGATTATCCGATTATGGCCTGCCGAACCTATTCCCAGCAGCTACTTCGGACTCGTGAAGCGACTGGTTAGTGCGTGTCCTCGGCTGGATGCCATCAAGCGGTCGGTCTGCATCGAAGGTGCGCGAATGGCTTTCGCTCGTGCCAAGGTGCATTGGGCGAAGATGGATGCTTTGAAGCTAATGACCGAGGGACCGCCCGAAGGGAAAGAGCATCGCAGGCCCGAGCTGTATTATGACAGTGTCCTGAAGGGATCCCGCCTTGTGGTGGAGCAGCGTTCCAAGGATATTATCTTCCCATGAATGGATGCGTGTTACCCTATGTTGTAATATGAAAGAAGTTATGTAAAATAATGCTTGTTATTCAAACTATTACCTCCTGTGCGGCCGTTTTTAGAGTAATGCTGAGAGTTAGCCAGTCGTTGGCTTCTGCCCCCACGTAGGAAGTACGGGGGTGTTCGGGATGAATCTAAACACTCTTTACTCCAGATTTTTGGTCCTTAAAGGAGGTGTTTAGCGCGACGAACCAGGCAATCGGACTATAAGGATTGATCACCCTCACTTAGCCATAGGAGTTTGACAGAAGAAAGGTAGGCGCAGCCCCTAGTGTTCGGAAGACCGGACTTGGGGCATTAGAAATCACCTGATCGAATAAAAACCGATCCATCGCACGATGCATGAGTTATCGCATAGTGTGGTAGAAATCGTTAAGGATTTTGTGACCTCTCAAACAGCTGACCAGCTTTCGCCGCATCATGACAGTCAGTTTTCGTCTTTCTCTACTGAGGTGCTCGTTCGGAAGAACCGGGACACAATCGCAGTAGTTCTCCCTTTACTACCCTAGCCGATATAGCGGAATGTAGGGTAGCAAGCACAGGAGCCGGGCAACCCAACTGTTGACCAAAGACATGATTCGGAGCCAATGCATATAATGCTATAAGTTAGGGGTGCCGAAGTGCACTGTAAAAGTGTTCGAACTTTCTTGCCATGTTATGGGGTACAATGAAGCCCCTGGCGAATTAAGGCGTACCAAAATGTACGGTTGCTATGAAAAATAAGTAGACAAGGAAAAGTCAGTAAAAATGCAAATGCTGCCAATTAATTTTCATTGTAATTTGATTAATACATCAAGGCGTATGAGCAGTGTAATAAGCAAATAAGGTTATTTAACATGCCATGACAAAGAGCAAGCTGCGTGCGGGTAGTTAAAGCTAGTATGACGATCATTAGCAAAGACCACCTGGGTATTCCCTTGTATGTCTGAGCCCCTAGCTTTCTTGGCGTATCCGTCCCGCTACAGGTCCGATGAGGAGGTTTACAGAAAAGGCCTCGAGAAGAGAAGAAACCTAAAAGAAAGAGAAAAACTGAAGGTATGCGGATCCAGGAGCGGTTGAGCCGCATTGTGGACCGTGGTCTAGCGGTGCCTCCACAAATTCCCATGGTATTTTAAGTGCATAGTTATGTATGTGCGGTACGAATTTCACTGCTCTCTTAGGAATGGGACAGAGGCCGAATTGCTAGCTAAGCTCTGAACGAGCCGGATGATCCTGCTGCACCGTAGCGCGGACTCGCTTAACGGTGTCCAGGGGCTTTATTGCTGAATTGAGTTTTTGCCTAAAAAGGCTACTCTGTACTTCTGCTGCAAGGGCCGCGGTGTGCTCCTCAGTACTGAGGGAGCGCTCCGTATTTCCATTGACTGTTATAATGCCGCGAGGTCTGGGCATCTTGAGCTTAAGGTAGGCATAGCGCGGCACCACATTGAAACGAGCGAATGCGGTTTGTCCGAGCAGTGCGTGATAACCACTGCAGAAGGGGACAATATCGAAGAGTAACTCTTCGCTTCAGAAATTATCTGGGGATCCGAAGACCACTTCTAGTGTGATGGAACCCGTACAGCAGGCCTCCACACCTGGTATGACACCTTTAAAGGTGGTTTTGGTGGGCTTGATTCTTGAGGGATCAATACCCATTTTGCGCACTATATCCTGATAAAGCAGGTTCAGGTTGCTGCCATCGTCCATGAGGACGCGTGTGAGGTGGAATCCGTCAATGATAGGGTCAAGCACCAGTGCGGCTGAACCGCCGTGACAGGTACTGGTCGGATGGTCCCTTCGATCGAAGGTGATCAAACAAGAGGACCATGGGGTGTATTTTGGGGCGACTGGCTCCATCGCGTAGACGTCCCTTAGATCGCGCTTCCGCTCCCTTTTGGGGATATGGGTAGCATATATCATATTCACCGTTTTCACTTGGGGAGGAAACTTCTTCTGTCCCCCTGTATTCGGTGGCCGGGGTTCTTCGTCGTCGTTGCTTTGGAATCCTTTTTCTTCATTTTTGGTTTTTAACTTGCCGGCTTGTTTAAAGACCCAACATTCTCTGTTGGTATGATTGGCTGGCTTGTCGGGGTGCCGTGGATTTGGCACGGACGATCGAGTATGCGGTCCAGGGTGGAAGGGCCCGGATTGTTCCTATTAAATGGTCTTTTCTGCTGCCCGGACTTGGGGCCACTGAATCCGGCATTGACGGCCGTGTCCTCAGAGTTATCGCCATTATTTCGACGCTTGTGTTTACTGCGTCGGGGCTTTCCATTGCTATCTCTGGTTTCGAAGTGCCGGGTTTGCTTGAGGTGCTGTTGCTACGAGCTAGCCAGCTATCCTCGCCCACACAGAAGCGGGCGATGAGCGTCGTGAGGGCTGCCATGGACTTCGGCTTTTCTTGGCCGAGGTACCGGGCAAGCCACTCGTCACGGATGTTGTGCTTAAAGGCCGCTAGTTAAGAACATAAGTGCCCTGGAGGATTATATGACTTAGGTCGGACATCCTGGAGAGTCCGGAGAGTCGACGATTTGGTTCTTTTTAGTTAAGAACCGAGTCCAGAATTTCCTGGCTGACTCTCCGAGCTGTTGGATTATATGACTTAGGTCACCGACATCTGGAGGTCGGACATAAGTGCCCTGGAAGTTGTCAAGGAATGCATCTTCCAGGTTCTCCCAACTGCCAATACTGTTTTTGGGCAGACTGTTCAACCAGTGCCTAGCTAGTCCCTTGAGTTTTAGCGGGAGATACTTGATGGCATGGAGATCATCGCCGTGGGCCATATATATATGGAGAAGGAAGTCCTCGATCCATACTGCGGGGTCTGTTGTTCCATCATATGATTCAATGTTTACGGGATTAAACCCTTCTGGGAATTCATGTTCCATTACTTCATCAGTTAAGCATAGGGGTGCGCGGCGCCTCTGTGCCGGGCTACGTCGCGACACAGCTCGGATGGAGCTGGTCTACGGTATTCGGCCCAAATAGGTGTGTATTTATTATGACCGACGTGGTGGTCGTCGTTGCGCATTGGGGCTGAAAGTGCGTTATGTCGACTAGAGGGGGTGAGTAGGCGATTTTTATGAATTCTTCACTGAGAAATTTCAGGGTGAGGAAATTCCTAAGCGAAGAACTACTTGCAGCGGAATAAGTACTCAGGTATAAGAAAAACAGAGTAACAGCATAGTCATCATGATGAAATGAAAGACAAACACAGAGTACAGAAAGCGTAAACACAGGATAGGCAGGATGAAGACTGTCGGCGTTTTGGGAACGGGGGTACCCAGACTTGCCTGCCAGCGGCCTACGGCGTGGCTCAAGGAGTGGCCTAGTACGGCCCATCTTCATCAACACATGCTCAAGACCCTCGCGAGGGGCCAAGCCTCGCAGGGCGGATGACAGGAAGCTTCCTCGGGCATAGCCTCGTCAGGCTGGCTCATTAGGAGGCAGAGAGATCAAGGCAGGGTACCTCACGAGGTGCCCATGACACAAGCCATGACGACCGAAGCCAAGCGGGCGTCGGCCTGCGCAGAGTCCTTGTTTCCTCTTTGGTGCAAAGGGGGAAAGCACAGGCAAGAGTATCAAGCAAAGGCAACCATTTCGGTGCAACAAGACCAAGACTAGCAAAACGGCGGGATGGAGGTCGTCGTGGAGCCCAAGCCGGCGTCACTGTCAGAGTCTTTGGCAGGCGAGGACCGACTTTAGCCAGGATAAGTGTACTATATGTTCCCCTTCAAAATGGCCAATTGTTGGCGCCCTTCCCGCTCAATATTTGGGAAGAGGACCAAGGCCTCGCTCTATAAATAGGGCTAGCCACCACAGAAGAAAGGGATCCAGATTCAATCCTTCCCAAGAGGCAGCACCTCCACAAGAACTCCTCCCCTCGCGAGGTAGTTCTTCCTTTGTATTGTTCATCACCAGCCCTTGACGCAATCTACCACACCACAAACTAGAGTAGGGTATTACACCACAATGGTGGCCCGAACTAGTATAAACCTTGTGTCCCTTGTGTTGTTCTTCGTTTAGTTTAGATCCTTGCGAGGCGATGAGATGTGAGTAGGTGGGAGGTGTGATCTCCGCGCGCACCCCAGAGTTCGAATCTTGAGGGTATGCCGGAACCCGAAATCCAACATTTGGCGCGCCAGGTAGGGGTGCACCGGAATCCGCCTTCCTCCGCCCTGTGTTTTGCTGCCCGACGCATCCATGTCAGACGCTCGTCGAGCCCGCGCCGAGCGCCGGGCCGCTCTCGCCACTCACGTCGCCCAGACGGCCCCCATCAGCGGATGCCCCCGTCGTTCCCCATCGCCTGCCGTCAACGCCGCCACCGGCCCGGCGGGGAACGAGCAGCAGGCGTCGTCCCTGCATCCTTCAGTGCGGTGAGAAGGCCGCACTGCCACCCCATCGCTGACTCCAGCCGGTTCCTCGTTCCACGCCCGTCGTGCTCCTGCGAACGCGCACAACACGTTGCTCCTGGCGCGAGAGCTCCTACACTACCGTCCCATCGACGACCTCTACAACGAGTGGCTCGCCCGCATTACCGAGCTCGTCAGCGCCGCTGGGGGCTCCCCTGCGCCATCCCTCTCGTTGCACCGCGCCCCGCCCTGCGCGGGCAACGAAGCTCTGGGGGCGCCTCAGCTGCCTCCCCCTCAAGAAGGCGCCTTGTCCCCAAGGCGCGCGGCCCCTGGACGGAACCCACTCCGTCCAGCGCCAGCACAACAAGAGAAGAGCTGCCAAGAGATCCCTTGTCCCCAAGAAGCTGCCTGTGTGCTCCCCGCACCGGCCCGTCACGATTGCGCTCCTGCTCCAGCGCGCCAAGACCCCACGCTGCTCCTGGCGGCAGCGCACGGAGACTTCCAAGATCAAGCTCTCCATCACCAAAGGCCTCCCGTGGCCACTGCAGGCTGTCGTGCCTTCACCGCCGAGCTGCGCAGCGTGGCCTGGCCGGGCAAGTTCAAGCCAGATCTGCCCCCGCGCTACGATGGCACGGCTGACCCTGCGGAGTTCCTGTAGCTCTATGAGCTGGGAATTGAAGCTGCCAACGGGGACGAGAAGGTCATGGCGAACTGGTTTCCCATGGAGCTCAAGGACGGTGCCCGCACTTGGCTCCTGAACCTGGCTCCTGGCACGATTTCCTCCTGGGATGAGATGCACACCCGATTCATCGCCAACTTCCAAGGCACCCGCGACCGGCCCCGGCCATGAGCGACTTGCGCCGCATCAAGCAGCAGCCAGGGGAGACCCTGCAAAAGTTCATCCAGCGTTTCAACAACGATCGCCTTAAGATCCCCAGGGTGTCTGAGGAGGCCATCATCTCAGCCTTCTCCGACGGCGTGCGTGACGTCAAGATAAAAGAGGAGCTTGCGATCCATGAAGACCTGTGCACCTCCCTGGAGCTGTTCAATTTGGCGACCAAGTGCGCCAGGGCTAAGGAAGGACGCCTTTCCCTCCTTGAGCTGCCGGTGGCCGACCCAGAAGAGAAGAAGCCCAAGGTCAAGGACGTGAAGCGCAAGGGGGTTGCCGTGCTTGCAGCAGAACCGGACACCAAGTGAGGCAGGGATCAGCCTGAGTCATCCAAGGGCAGCCGGTACTGCGTGTACCACGACCTCCACACCCACAACACCAACGAATGCCAAGAGCCCAGGGCCGTGCGGGACGTGCGTGCCGGCCAACGCCCCGAGCGCAATGACCGGGGCTATGGCCGAGGAGGAGGAAGAGGTGGAGGACAATGGGAAGACCGTGGCCCTCGCCAAGGGTGGCGTGACTGACCTCACGAGGACCGCTAGCAGGACCAGCCTCGCGAGGGAGGTTGGAGGGATTGGCCTCGCGAGGATCGCCCACAAGGCAACGCGGGCTTCCCTCCTGTGCCACCATAGTCGAGGAGGAATGAAGACCATCATCAGGACGAGGGGGCTGGAGGCTTCCAGGAGCCGCGCGCAATCGCTTGCATCTTGGGCGGCGCTCAGGCCCCGGCCTCTCAGCGCATCTTCAAGAAGTTTGCTCGCGAAGTAAATGCAGTCCTCCCCATGCTCAAGGCCACACGCCCTCTCAGGTGGTCAGCATGCGCCATAACGTTCAGCTCAGCGGATCAGCTCAAGTGCGCGGCCACAACCGGAGTCCTCCCGATGATTTGTTCCCCAATCATCAGCAATGTGCAAGTCACCAGGACCCTCATCGATGGCGGAGCAAGGTTCAATGTCCTGTCCATCGAGACATTCAACAATCTCCAAGTACCATACAATCAGCTTCAGCCAACCAAGCCTTTCTCAGGAGTCACTGATGGTTCCACGGTTCCGATAGGGCAGGTCCGCCTTCCTGTTACCTTCGGGAAGCGCGACAACTACCGCACCAAGCTCATTGACTTCGACATCGCGCACATTCGCCTGCCGTACAATGCCATCCTCGGGTACCCAGCTCTGGCCAAGTTCATGGCCGTGACTCATCACAGATACAATGTCCTCAAGATGCCAGGAAGCGGTGGAGTCATCACGGTGCCTTGTGAAGAGAGGGATGCTGTGTGTTCTCTGGAGTGCGCTTTTCAAGCCGCGTCAATTGAAGACCCAGATCACAAGAGCGGAAGGCTTCCCGAGGCAGTCCCTAAGAAGAAGAAGACATCACCTGGTCCGAACCCTCGGGAGGCAGGCCCCTTAGGGTCCACGCCCGTTCAGGGGAAGCCTCCTTCTGTCGCATAGGAAGGCGCACCCGGCGCCTTCCTCGAGCAAGGCTCGGGGGCTCTCTCCTGGAGGGCCATCGACTTTGCTAAGATCACGAGGGAGGTGCTCGGGCACCACTTGGAGGCGTGTTTCGAAGCACGTTTCCCTCAGGAAGGAGCGAGGCAAGGAGGGCCAAACCCTTAAGAGTTCGTTAGCGAGATCATTCAGGAGCTGCAGGAGTCAAGAGTCATGAGTGGCAGCCGCCGCTTACCCGTCGTAGCTCCCCATCCAGGCGAGGATGGTGGGCTGCGCGTCTGCATCGACATACCAGGACTCAACCGAGCCACCTCTCAGGAGCACCTCTGGCCCTCACGCGTGGGACGCTGCGAAGGTCCACCCCACAGCTATGTTCGCATGCCTTACGGCTTGCCGAACATGGTTGCTGTGCGTCAGCGCCTCATGATGAGCATCCTGGAGGCTCAAGCGGCAGGCATTCCACAGTCCAGGCAGAGATGGAGATGGTCCACGAGGAGCCGCCAGCGCCTCCGGAGCCTCCTGAGGCTCTTGGGCCTAGGGGCTCGTAAAGATCGGCTTTTGCAGCGCACGCCGCCCGCTACTTCAGCATCCCTTCATCTTCAACATCATCAGGTGACATCCTTTGAGTTTCATTTTCAGCTGGGAGTGCCCCCAGGGCTGCATCATTCCCAGGCCGCGTGGGTCCGTCCCTGCGGCATGTATCCCTTTTGTTCATGTTTTTAGCTCACTTTGTTGGGGGCGCCCCTCGGGCCGCATTATCCCCAAGTCACTCGGGCCCGACCCAGCGGTGTTCGCCTTTTTCTGCGCCTATCTAAATGGATTTGCTCCTTCATGATTAACGTGCTTGACTTAATCGCCCGCTTGATTGACACCAACTAATGGAGCTGCTCCCTAACGGCATGACGCTTGCGCATGGGTCCGTCCCTGCAACGTCGACAAACCTGAGTGGCTGAGCTCTGGCCGCGGCAACCCCGCAAGGCGCCACCTTACCAAGCCTTCAGTGCCCTCGTCACCCTTCTAGAGCAACCAGCAGCTGGCTGGCAATTGTAACGGCAAACTCTCGTTTTTCTTGTGATGAGCTCGTAGGATCTCTTTAAGGAGCAGCGTCGGGCGAGGCCTTCGCAGCGTCTCCTTCACTCTCGTCCGCATGAACCGCTTGCACGTTAAAGGGGGGGGGGTACCTGAGCATCACGACTCATGGACTCTTACTGGCTCTCCAGCCCTCACCTCTTGGCTTTTTCCACGGCATCGTGACCTGGCATACCAGCGATGGCTGAGCTCGCTCGAGGGCCGGGACCTGAGGACGTAGAGCACGAAGGGGAGTAAAGGCGAGAGGGAAGAGGCACGTGGGGACCTCTCCAGGCAACTCCTCAGCTGTCGATGTGCGGGCCTGGCGCCGCGCCAAGGAGTGGCTTTTGACTCCCGAGATAAGACATCCTCCGGAAATACTACCTATCGCAGCACCAACCTCACACCTAATGCAGTCCCGTTTTGGCAACGTCGCGCTCCTTTTTTACCGAATGATGGCTGCTTGAGCGCTAAAGGGGACCTCTTGAGCATCGCGACTCAGGGGCTCTTACTGGACCCCGGGCCGCTCACCTCCTAGCCTTGACCACGGCATCGCGACCTGGCATACCAGTGACGGCTGAGGCTTGCCTTGGGACCGGGACCTGTCGGCGCAGAGCATCAAGTCCTCGCGAGGTTCAAAAGGAAGAACTAAGCTAAGATGGGACGAGCATCTCACACCGCTTCACGATAAGGATCATATTAACAAATGGAACTACAGGCACCTTACAAACCCCCACGGGGTGTGTTCTTGGCTCCTCGCAGGAACAAAAGGCGCGAAACCTAAGCAGGTCTAACTACAGGGACCCTGACGGCAGACGCCATCATCAACAGTGGGCCGCGCAAGGCCGGCGCCAGCCTCATCCAGATCAGCCGCGTCGACTGTCGGGCGTGCCGGCCCTGCTCCGGGCACGGCATGAGCTCGGAGGCTCGTAGCTGTCGTCGCTCGTCGCCGGAGTCAGCAGGAGCTTGGAAGAGTCGCCAGACCCTCCGAAGCGCCCGCTACCATCAGGGGAGCTGCTGGAAGAGCAGGCGACAACAGCCCTGGTCCCCGCTGCTCCGAACGTCGGTCGCTGCTTCTGGGACAGCACTCCAGCCGGCGCCCATCTTCGTCGAAGACCTTGAAGAGCATCAAGGAGGCGCCATCGTAATCCAGATGGATCACAAGGGCCCCCTCCAATCGGCAGGCCCAGGCGATCTGGCCCCAGCCCCGGGTCATGAAGACCTTGCCCGGAGCGACGACCTCGACATCCGCTTCGGTCGCAGGAGTACGACAGTCAGCGTGCTGCAACCAGAGTTTGCGAGGCCACCTTGGCGGAATCTCGAAGGCGAAGGACGGAGGAAGGCGAATCCAAGATCGAGGAGGCATGGCGGCGTGAAGCACAAGCTCATCAGAGGAGCCCTCGGCATGAACTCCGGGAGGAACGACGCGCACCACCGTAATCTGCCAATGGCGACGGCGCCTCTGGCGGTGCCGCTCGGCGCCTGCGCCTTCAGGACCCTCGATCCGGGCGTACAAGGGCAATGGGAATCCAGGCGGCGGCCACTAAAACCATGGCCTCGACACCTCCTGCCAAGCACCCCCTTCTCCGCGGCAAGAGACGAGCCGTTTCTTCGATGGAAGCGGGACATGACCCTCTTGGGGGGCCTTCCCCTTCTCTTCGGCAGAAAACCGACGGATTGGTGCCATTGGCGTATGATGGAGCAAGGGCAAAGAAGAAGACAGAGAGTAGCAGGAAAAGATGGACTGGAAGGGCTCGCGTCGTACCGTACATATAGCCGGGGGAGGCCAACCGCCGGCCTCCACGATCACAGGTAATCATGACCCGTTTTGCATGTAGGGACTTGTCAATTCGTGTAGTTGCCGAGGCGTCATGGGGAAGCAGGGACGCCCGCGTCCAATCAACCGCCATGCGGCGCCCAAGGCCGCAGGCTGTTGGGGCCCACGGCGCTTCGCACTTGCCCCTTCGCTTCTCTACTAAGCCAAGTCCAGGCGCGCCTTGGGCCCGGGGGCTACTGTCGGTTTTCTGGGAACGGGGGTACCCAGACTTGCCTGCCTGCGGCCTACGGTGTGGCTCAAGGAGTGGCCCAGTATGGCCCATCTTCATCAACACATGCTCAAGACCCTCGCGAGGCTGGCTCATGAGGAAGCTTCCTTGGGCACAACCTCGTCAGGCTGGCTCGTGAGGAGGCGGAGAGATCAAGGCAGGGTACCTCACGAGGTGCCCATGACGCAAGCCATGACGACCGAAGCCAGGCGGGCGCCAGGCGGGCGCCGGCCTGCGCAGAGTCCTTGTTTCCTCTTTGGTGCAAAGGGGGCAAGCGCAGGCAAGAGTATCAAGCAAAGGCAACCATTTCGGTGCAATAAGACCAAGACCAGCAGAACGGCAGGATGGAGGTCATCATGGAGCCCAAGCCGGCGTCACCGTCAGAGTGTTTGGCAGGCGAGGACCGACTTTAGCCAGGATAAGTGTACTAGATGTTCCCCTTCAAAATGGCCAATTGTTGGCGCCCTTCCCGCTCAATATTTGGGAAGAGGACCAAGGCCTCGCTCTATAAATAGGGCTAGCCACCACAGAAGAAAGGGATCCGGATTCAATCCTTCCCAAGAGGTAGCACCTCCACAAGAACTCCTCCCCTCGCGAGGCAGTTCTTCCTTTGTATTGTTCATCACCAGCCCTTGAGGCAATCTACCACACAACAAACTAGAGTAGGGTATTACACCACAATGGTGGCCCGAACTAGTATAAACCCCGTGTCCCTTGTGTTGTTCTTCGTGTAGTTTAGATCCTTGCGAGGCAACGAGACGTGAGTAGGTGGGAGGTGTGATCTTCGTACGCACCCCAGAGTTCGAACCTTGAGGGTCTGCCGAAACCCAAAATCCGACAAAGACAAGCAGACTGAAGAAATAGGATTGAGGAATTAGAGAAAGTCTTCAAATAGTAATGATCAAGTACATCAACACATAACTGAGGAAATGAAAGGGTTGAGGAAATAGAACCAGTTGGCTTGGTGAAGACAATGATTTGGTAGACCAGTTCCAACTGTTGTGACAGTTGTACGTCTGGTTGGAGCGGCTGAGTATTTAAACTCGAGGACACACACTCCTCACCGTATTCTCCTTGAGCTAAGATCACACAGACCTCGCCCAACAGTAGTGGTAAGTCTTCACAGGTTACTTCCAAACCTTCACAGACTTGGTCACTCGGCAATCCACAATTCCTCTTGGATGCTCAGACCATGATGCCTAACCGTCTGGAGGATACACAGTCCTCAAAGGTAACAAGCGTCGGTTCCACACAGGAACAGTCTCTTCAGTGATGCTCAATCACTTTGGGATTTGTAGGTTTGGGTTTGGGATTTGGGTTTTCCTCACTCGATGATTTTCGCTCAAAGTCCTCGGAGGAATGGGATGCTCTCAAATGACAAGTGTTAGTTTCTCTCAGAGCAGCCATCCAGCTAGTGGTTATAGGGGACGGCTATTTATAGCCTAGGGAGCAGCCCGACATGACAAGACGTAAATGCCCTTGTCTGATATGACCGTTAGGTGGTAGGATATTTTGGACAGCTGGCGCATAGCACATCAACGGTCGGATTTGAGGTTCGAATTCCTCAGGGCTATCATGTTCCTCACTGTGTAGGCAATCCGCACTGGCGAATTCCTAACTCCTCAGTCAGAATAAATTCCTTGGAGACCAGAAGATCTTCGTCTCTGTCACTGAAGAAATTGACTAAACTGATATGAGATTTCCAATGGCTTCACTCGAAGGATTGGGTAGGTGTAGGATTTTGAGATAAGCATCACTTGGAAATCTGTTTCCTTAGTATTACCTCAACCCCCTTTAACAGTATGGCGTTTCCTATGACTCAAGAATAAGAAAATGAAACTACGAAAACAAGAGTCTTCATGCTTCAGATTCCTCGCATGAATATCAGTCTTCAAGGTCACACCAATTTCTTCACTTTCAAAGTCTTCAAGAGAACCAAAGTCTTCAGCCGAAGACATTCATTTTTAGGGGCCGACTTTCACTTTAAATATCAAATTCCTCATTGACTTATAGATCCTATGTACACTCACAAACATATTAGGCCCTTAACCTATAAGTCTTCAATACACCAAAATCACTAAGGGGCACTAGATGCACTTACAATCACCCCCTTTTTGGTGATTGATTATAATATAGGTTAAATTTTCAACAGGGATAAACATATGAATTGAAAGTACTCAATATTGAGGAATTTGATTGCAAGATATAGAAGAACTCCCCCTGAAGATGTGCATAGTGAGGAATTTGCTTTTGAAGCAATGCACATTTGAAGAGTAGAATCATGGAGATCTCCCCCTATATCTTGTAATTCATACACTCATTTAACATATGAAATGAAGAATTTAAAATGCATGATGAAATATGGTGACTGATGTGATTCAGCATGCGTGCATAGCATTAATGAGGAAATAGCATGCAGAAAAGCAGAGCAAAAGTATCAGGTCACCATCGGACTTAAGTTTACAACTCATACAACAAAAGCTTCAGAAGAGCGAGAGTTGCAACTTAACAAAAAAATGCCCATATATAGACCCGCTTGAAGACTAGCTCAAATTCCCCCCCCCCCCTTGTCATCAAATGACCAAAAGGGACGAAAAATGAGGACTAACACCCCTGAAAAATTTCTTCACGAAATCGA